>NC_137877.1:33344636-33389636 GCF_963924005.1 Protomyctophum bolini | reverse complement strand
TTTCCCACAACTGCAGTGACACGGTTTTCCATTCTGCGATGCGATGGCCGGAGAATATACACGGCATTCACAGAGGAACAACAACAACAACACAGAGCAGCGCGGACAATCATGGACAAACAGCAACACAACCTGACCAGCATGGAAAACACATGGTCAGCAGACAATGTGTGTCTCTCACTCGGATCGCACTGCGACACAAACACGTGGCGTTAAGATGCAAAGACACGGGTCGAGCTCCTAGTATTCCATAACCAGGCAGAATGCCACCAGAGGACGCCGGGGATGGGTTGGCGAGTGTAGGCGTGTGCCCCCGGTGTGGATTTGATTGCTGGTCCATGGTGGGGTTTCTTTCTTTTTGATCATATGAGGCAGAAGACATGAGCCATGTGAGGCGTACTGTAGGTGTGGAGTTGGGGACGACGTGATTCCAACTAGGACATGCCTCTTCCATCATCTCCATCCCAGCTCCAGCTCAGCCAATAAAGCAGAAATCTCTTAATATACCGCTCCTGGAGTCACGTGCATGTGCATGCGCGCACACAAATCAAAAGTGTATGTCCGCGGACACGGATGATGAGAAAATGTATTGAATTCCCCAAACCATCATCAATCTGAACTCCATTTCCATTAGGGAAGATCGGCATAATTAGTTTTGTGTCCGTGTGAGTCAGTGTGTGTGTCCGTGTGAGTCAGAGAGCTGAAGATTGCATGCGTGTGTGTATTTTTGAGTTATGAGCGGCTGATATTAGATTGTGGTGAAGACGGAGGTTTCCCTGGCGATTTGCAGTTCTGAACATGTGTTTGTTTTTATTGCATTTCAGAAAGAGACAAAGAGAACACAATTAGGTGGGATCTAATATTCCTGCCACTCTGTGTGCGGCCGTGCGTTGTGCACGCGCATGAGCGAGTGGGCGTGTGTGTTGCACACCTGCGTGTTTATCTCCAACAGTAAACGTTAATATGGGACTCTGTTCTACCATGAGATAATTGCACTTTTGCTCTCGGAGGCAATCCCCCGATATATAAATGGTGTGTGTGTGTGTGTGTGTGTGTGTGTGTGTGTGTGTGTGTGTGTGTGTGCGTGCGCACGTGCGTGCGGAATTGTGCATGTGCTTACTGGATCTTTCCTGCATAGAGCCTGTGGGGACTAATTGAGCCAAACTACCAAACAAGGCTGCACTCGATGAACAAGAAAATAATGATGTGTGTGTGTGCGTGCGTGCATTTGCATGTACAGTCTCCCTGTACAGCAGACTGGTTGAAGTCATCCTCTGTGGCCTCAGGGACAAAGGAACTGCAGTGTGTCACTGTTAGGGACTGCAGTGTGTCACTGTTGGGGACTGCAGTGTGTCACTGTTGGAGACTAGAATAGGAGCTGGGGCCTACAGGGACAATGCTGCGAGTGGCCTGGCTTGTTTAGGAAGCAATTCAGTGAATCATGAAATATCCAATTTCACCCTGACTCAATTGACTTATTTCGATAGGATTAATCCGTTTCAATAAAGATTTATGTGAGTTTTGTATACTGTGATTTCACTGATTTACCCTCCGTATCGCCCGACAAGCTTCACGTTGTCAGCACATTTTATTGTGTTATATTCCATTTAATTGTATTTTGTCTAAAGAAAAGATGTTTAATAGATTCTAATGTTCCAAATCGATGGATGGTTCTTACGATCTACGTACTGGTAATACAAAAAAAAAAACAGCACACGGACCAGGCTGTGTGCGTGGCTTCTTTTTCTAAACCCAAATGTTGGCACAGTTGATCCAGGATGCCCAGACATGGGTTCAAGACAGGAGCTCTCTCCTCCTTTGAAGTTCGACTCGTGTTCTAATGTGGAACACTATATGCGTTTGACCCTACACATGCATACATGCATACATACATCGCTCTTCTGACAGCGTGGGCCCGTGCTCTGCTGTAATGGACCACCAGCATGCATCAGAGTGCACTCAGCGGTGCGGTTCTAGTGCTGTACTGTATGTCAGGGGTGAGCTAGGTCTCAACTTTGTACGGTATATTATGTATACATGAAGGCTCTCAGGTATATTATGTACATGAAGGCTCTCAGAGGCACTTATGGCACAAGCCATAAGCCCGAGTTATACTTAGATGCTCGTGGGTGTCGCACAACTAAAATACCCAATCGACAAGCTCACAACGGATCGCAGTGTGACACGTTGTGAGCTTGTAGATTGCTTATTTTCTCCAAAACACACACACACACACACACACACCCCCGCCCCCCCTCCGGAGAGATGATTTAAAGTCTCTCAATAATGTATCTGGTCAGATGCGGCGTTCGTTCACACCTCATTACCCGCGCTCACCTTTCTCCTACTGAGGAGATGGAAATGCAAATGTGTCTGCTTGTTTAGCCGAGAATAGCTAACATTTAGCAACGGAGAGGCAGAGGCGGAGGAGAGACATCCTACGTTCTGACAGATGAATCAGCGGTTCAAATGAAGGGTGACTCTGAGACTGGAAACCCGGGAAGAGAAAAACACTGAGCCGGAGAAAAACAGAGACAGTCAGCTTAGAGCAACCAATGGATTGGAGGGGATTACTCACTCCCGCAGCTCATCAAATTCTCCTGCGAGATAGCGTACTTGCGACCCGGAATGATCGCGTAGTTACCATTACTGATAGCTTTCTCGCGGAAACTGATCACGTCGCCACAGTTACTGATTGCATTGCCGAGGTAACGGATCACTCGCTGGCTGCAATAAAAGTGTTTGCAGAGGAATCAGTGTTGCTTCACCCCCCCCGTGACTCGGCTTTATGTACTGTAACAGTATTGCCTGCAGAACTGTGCATACATGGGTGTGTGGGTGCGTGTTTCTGTAGGTCGGTGGCCGACTTTCTTATCTAAGGATAAACAAAGTGAAGCCAACACGGAGGAAGCTAAATGACCATTCAGGATGATGAGTCGATTTCCAAATATCTCCTGAAGGGCCTGGCTATAGGCCAGGTGATTTGTTTGAATGCTTAAGGTCGCAGCGCAAGGCTACACAGCCAAAAAGACTGTCCCCGTGCTGTAGCGCTCATGTGTGTGTGTGAGCACGAACGACACGCACCTTTTCTGTTTACCTCACTTTGCACTCATGTGTCTGGATCAATAGCGGCCGCGTGGAGGTCGGACAGAGAGGCTGTAAATGTGGCTAAATTCCACTGGCTCACTTTGACCGTCTATATTGAATATTGATCAACAGAGTCATTCAACTGATCTCGGCTCTAGCTTGATACTTATCCACATCAAAGCCCTGTCAGAGGTCTGTAGCATGAACACACACACAATGAACACACACTAACTACTTGGGGCTGAAACCTTGTATCTCCATATCTAACATTTGAATGTTTTCCTTCATAAACTAATATCCTAATTCATCGTATGACAGTGTTGCGAAGGTAAGCGAATATAGCCGATCCACAAGTTCACAAGGCCTGGCAGACAAGAGCTTGTACAGTAGGTGCGCCATTTTCACAACATGCCCAAAATAGGGAAGCCATGTTTAAAGTGGCCTAGTCTGCCTGTGGGTGTTATGAATATTTAACCAATGTAACCATGTATTAACAAGAACTAAAATGAAATAATAACTATACATTAGCTGTGTTTCTCCACAACATGCTGCAACCTACCGCTCACATCACCCACACACTTCACTTATCTCTGAGCACTTTAAACTGCCGGGGAATATTGACAGAGGTGGGAAGTACATTTACTTTCTTTGCATTACTGTACTTTCCACCAATTTTGAAATACTTCTATTTTCTGTACTTTATACTTCTACTCCACTACGTCTCAAAGGCAAATATGGGACAGCTTTAGTTACTAGTTACTTTGCAGATAATAATAATAATAATAATAATACTTTTATTAGAGCATCCTCTTTTGCCTAGCCAATACTAACTACGAACGAACACACTATGTCTTGTAGCAAGTGTTGCAAATTTCTCTCATAGGCTTGCCTCAAATGCGGTCAGGGACGCTCATAATTGGCCATAATTTCTAATCTCTAATGAATAGATTATTTCAATGAAATTGACGAATGACTGTGAGCTTCAGCTCCTGAGTTCTCACGACCCTCTACCATATTGCCGTGTCGTGGAAAACGACACATAACTGCCAAAAACTGCTAAAAATGGTGGAACCTGTACGGAAACAATAAGGGGTCTAAATATATGGAGATCCCTGATGTCATCAATATTGGCCAGTAACTCTACATCTAACCTCAAACCCTCCATATATACAGTAGATATATGTCAGAACCTGTTCTGTCATTCCATATGTTGATCCATCCTTCCTCTTCGATGTCTCCCTTTTGACTGATGCCTGTCCATTTAAACTCTAGACGGGCCTGCTGCAAAGTTATTAATGCAGCCACGCCTGGCAGCCGGCGAAAACTAGAGTTCTCAACAGGCCGACAATTAAGGCCCGGCCCTACCTGGGCTCTCATCAAACCCTGTACACTCAAGACACTGCCCCCGCTGCCACCCTTAGTCAGACTCCTCTGGCATGTAAGGAAATGCAATTTCTGTGACGTGGCAAAAAAAAAGGCTGAAAAATGGATCGAGCAAATCATTAAAAAAAAATCTTCTAGAGATCTAAAGGTCAGAGGTGTATTGACGAATGTGTGTGAGCTTCAGTTCCTGAGGGATCCTCACAGCCCTCTACCATATTGCATAATTTCGTGTAAAAACGATGGCTCAGAAGTGCCAAAACTGCTATTTTTACAATAACAGTAGCCCTTCGGGCTTGACCCCTAATAATAATAATAATAATAATACTAATAATATATTTTTATATCGTTTTTTATTGCGCTGTTGCTATTTTTTTTCAAGTAAAATAATGACAGGAGAGACAGGCCTTTATCAGTGCTGTACTGTTGGCCTTTTATCACCTGGAGGAGTGTATGGAGAAGAACACATTTGTCTACATAAAGAATAGGCTGCCATGTCGAATTATCAGCCTGAGCTAAACTCTGCTAGTGTCATTGTGTGTGGTTGTGTGTGTGTGTGTGTGTGTGTGTGGGCTGATGGGAGCTCTGTGGACAATGTCTCTGCTGAGGAAACAAAGGTTCAAGGACGGATCACTCATTATCTTTATCATGATTTGTCTCTCCCTCTCTGTGTCTCCTCTCTGTGTCTCCTCTCTCCTTTGTCTTATTTTAGCGGTTCCTCTTCCTGGGGGATATTAAAGATCCATTCACTCCATTAAGAGACTCCACCCATCCACCCCCACCCCCACACACACACACACACACACACACGCTCACATTCCTGGGCGCTACACTCCACTACACTACACGCCAACCTGAGGAGACCTTCAATGCATTAGTCCAAGCCGCTTCTTTTCACCTGACAGGGGGGGAGTTTCCCTGGTTGGACGTAGCGCGTGGAAGGAACACGTTATTCCAACCAGTTCCTTTCCTGGCCAGGGGGAGGCAGTATAGAGACCAGGATTACTGCATGTTTTTTTGTGAGGGTACCTACGCTAGAGAAGACGCCCCCAGCGGGAATCGAACCCAGGAATAATAATATTTCTTGTGCAAAAGCTATATTGTCATCCAAACCGTGCCCATAGTAACTACATTTTAGAGGATATGGGTGTAGTATTAATTATCTTCTGCATTAGCATTGTCATGTTAGCCTAATCTACAAGGCCAGTAGGCGTGGCTATACAAGAACACATTCACGGCGATACCAGAATAGAATCACTGCTGAAGCTTTTGATTTTGTTTGGTACAATAACGTAAAAGATGCAAATGCTACTGTCTTTGTTTATTTCTGAAAACCAGGCCAATACAATGCTGCTATTGTAACCTAGGATGGTCATTTGATGAAAAAGATAGAACAAATCCCCAGAACAATTTCTCCCAAACAAATCCCCCCCAAAACGAAAAATTCAAAAATTCAAAGAACAAAAAAAACCTACAACAATAAAATCTGTGTGTGTGTGTGTGTGTGTGTGTGTGTGTGTGTGTGTCCATGCGTGCGTGTGTGTGTGTCCATGCGTGTGCATGCATGCAAGCGTGACTGTGTACGTGCATGCTTTAAAAAAAGCCCGACATAACAGTAAGTCTGCATGTGAATGTGTCCGAGCTTGTGTTTTAGGCATCATTTTCTCAGCGCGGCCCAGCATGTCTGGGTGTGTGTGACCTCCTACCGGGCTGCAGGACGCTGATGCCCAGCAGGTTGGAGGTGCGGTTGGCCACTCTGCTCCAGCTGTTGTCGTAGTTCCTCCTCCACAGCACGGCGGAACACTGGTAGGTCCCCGCCTCGCGCCGCCCGGCCCGCGTCACCGACAGCCGGAAGTTGGTGTTGGCGTGGGAGCGGTCCACGGTGGTCCGCGTGCCCAGGCCCAGGAGCTGCTCGCCCCACTGCAGCGTGCCCTCGCGCGTGAACGTCACCAGGTCCCGGAACTCGCCCTGCGGGCTCTCCTCGCCCTCGGCGCCCGCCGCCGGCATGAAGCGCCAGGTGACGGAGGCGGGGACGCGCGGGCTGTGCCGGGGCTTGACCAGGCACTGGAGGTCGAAGGAGTCTCCGAAGGTCACGCTGGGCGTCCGGGACGACGCCGACACCACGAAGGAGGACTCTGGACGGATAGAGGGGACGAGAAGAGAAGGTCGTTAACCCATTCTGACCTGAGATCAGATTCTACAAAATGTCTTCTGAATCCTGATCAGTAGGTGCTCAACCTTTTTCATGTCAAGGACCCCCAGAATTTGGCCGTGGACCCCCATCTGAAAATATTTTTGTTCCAGGGACACCCAGAAGAAAATGTTAAAAAGTTCTAATATATATTCAAAGATTTGCGCCACATTTTCACGATCATTTTCTAAAATAGCAGATCTACAAGCTCGTAGCTATGAGATTGTAGATATGCTATTTTTCAACAGCTAAAGTTTAAAATAATGGCTAAAAGTGGTTTAAAGCTAAGGTGACACAGAGGCGTACCAGGTCTTGATGGCTTAAAGGAGGATGCGGTGGACATTGGTAAAGAATGAGCATTAGATAAGTGGGCTTTCCACAAGCCATTACTGAACCCTTCAATCAGTGTCCCTTCGTCACTGAGTAGTGGTGATTGGCTGGAACAGGATGAGGCTGTTTGTGTCTAGGTTTGAGTCTATCCACTAAAGGCAAAGAAAATAAAAGTAACGGAAAACTCAGCAGTGGATCCGAACTTCACTGTTGGAATCCAGATAGCAAGCTTCCATCTAGGGTGGCTACCAAGGAGGACGAAGCCCCCTCCTCGCGTTGATATACAGACAGCATTTACCCAGAGTGCAATGGGCCATACTTGCAGAGTCCTCACTGACAGAGAAAAAGCTGGTGAGATCGATTTCGATCCTGTATCCCAAGGGTGGACAGAGATAGTCATTTCGCTAGAGATAGTCTGTGAGTCTGAGCATGCATGCGTGCACGTGCTTAAGTGAGAGTGCACAGTTGACCATGAGAGTGTGTGCATCAGAACTAATGGCGATGCAACAGCAGAGAAATACACAAGGGAGAGATTGCCTCTAAGCGCTGATGTTCGATATGCGCTCCACTTCTCGCCAAGTTCAAACTATCCTCATTAAGATAACAACATTCATCCTGCTCTGTACATTACTGCTAACATACACGTACACTAACACTGGGGAAAGAGAGAGACCAGACCAACACACGCTTTTCTGCCTCCATGTCCCTCCTCTAAGGACACTGTTGCCCACCAATATAATAGCAGATCTACAAGCTCACAGTGCGACGAGTTCTGAGCTTGTAGATTGGACATATCCAGTGTACAAGTATAACCCAGGCAGAAAGGGGATGAAGAGACGATGATGTCTGATTTTCACCACATCAGATAATTCATTTCCTTGAGACTACGCAGATTTCCTCCCATTATGCTCTTGTCAACATACAGTCCCACTTGTCTCTCTCTGCCCTTCTCCCCGTCTCTCTCTCTCTCTCTCTCTAGCTCTCTCTCTCTCTCTCTCACAGTCCGTTGTTCACGGTGTCCTTCAGGGTGGGTTATCGATGGGTTTATGTCCAGAGAGCTGGCTGCTGCTGGGACGACGGCCTGGGGCCATAACTCTGTATTAGACAATAACTCTCAACTCTCCCCATCCATCTCTCTCTCTATCTCTCTCTCTCTCTCTCTCTCTCTCTCTCTCATCAGCCTGCCTCAGTGACAGAAAAGAGGATTTCACACAGATTCGCCCCACCCCCCCGAGCCGCACCAAGCTCAGTCTTTGTCTCAGAGTGAATGCATGTGAACGTGCTTGGGTGTCATTTGCTGTACACACCTGCACACCGTTTGTGTGTCCAATGTCCATGCTGTGACAGCTGTGACTTTCTACCAACAGAGACCTGCCAAACCAAACACCCAAGGGGCCCCTCCAACCAATCCGCTATCAAGAACCAAAAGACTCTCTTAACGAGCACTTTCACCTTGGTAACACAAACACAGGCTCCCAGAGGACAGCCTTCTCCCCTTAAGGCTTAAGGCCAAGTCAACAGGAATGGGAGGGGTTGGGTAGCGGAATAGTTACATTTGAAGGAGCTGAAATGAGGGAGCATAGAATAATTGCCTTCCCTCTACAGTAGTGGCTCTGGGGTGAGAGTGGGGTCCGGGGAACCCCTTGAGGAGGTTGCAGGGGGTCTCCCCAGGTTTCATACCATTTTAAACCTATACATTGGAAAATAGCCAATCTACAAGCTCACAACGCGTCGCGATGCAATGTTTTAACGACACAAATCTTGTACTTGCACAAAATATGTTCTGATGGGGGTCTGCGGCCAAAAACATTCATTTGAGGGTCCGTGAAAAGGTTTGAGAACCACTGACTGATCCACTGTACATGCTGCCCCTCTTTGCTAAAAAAATATGATATAATGACAAAATGATTAAACGAACAAAAGCATTAAACATTAAAGCAAACGAACCAATAAAAAACACAATGACAAAAAAAGAAAAAAGGAAAAAAAGGCAAATTCTCACTTAAAAAAGGCATTTAACAGACACTCTTAATCCAGAGTGCTTTACAGTAAGCAAGAACAACACATGTAATACATCACATAGAAACAGTCATCAAGGAGCATAACCATACATTATAAATCAGATCTACAAGCTCTTGTAGATCTGCTATTTTTGCTTATTTGTCGTATGACAAAGTACAGGTCTTAAGTGGTTAGCATACAATAGGACCCCAAGTGCTCAATGCTATTTCGCCAATTTGCACCCCTCACCGCACATTTTGTTGGGGACACTAATGTCTCCACTGTTGCCTGAGCTTAACAAACGGGAGATGGCTACTTAAGGAGCTGACATCTCTTTCCTGCAGTAGCACCAATGTGTCCTTCAGCAGGGAGCTAATCCGTTGGCCTGTGAGTGTGTGTGTGTGTGTGTGTGTGTGTGTGTGTGTGTGTGTGTGTGTGTGTGTGTGTGTGCGTACGCCGTACTGCGTGCGTGCGTGTGTACTTTGGCACAAGGGAAATTGCCGTTTTGGTTCAAATGTATTTGGGGAGTTATATTTAGTATGGCGTTAGGCTTAGAGATATTATATTATATTTAGTATGGCGTCAGAGATTGGACTTGACATTATGCCTTAGTTGCACTCTCGTGTCGTGCACCGAAAATAGCAAATCTGTTGTGACGTGTTATGAGCCTGTAGATTTGGCAAGGGTTAAAAATGGCAATTTTCTTAAAATGACCGTCCTACAATGATGATGTAGCCTACTCACAAGTATAGTAATGCAAACCTGTGTGTGTGTGTGCGTGCGTGCGTGGACGCGCGCGCGTGTGTGTGTGCACGCGTGTGTGCGTGCGTGCGTGCACTTGGGCTTGCCAGTCCCTCACTGCAGCGCCCCAGTGGGTTGCTCAGCCTGTACCACAGTGATGTTCAGCTTAACTCAGCACTGACAGTGGAAAGCCACAGACTGTGAAACACATTTCTACAGCATTTCCATTCTAATAATTCCGTCTAATCCTGGCCGTTTGTGTTCGTGCAGGGATGTGTGCGTGGATTCCGCGCGTGCTCCTGTGTGCACGCACGTCCATGTGCACTTGTGCGCATACGTCGGCCCGCGTGCGGCGGGTTGGCGCTCTCTCTCTCTCGGTCGGGCTTTTGAAGTGTGGCAGGTGGTGTGTGTGGCTGTGAATGTGTTATTTTGTATTATAACAGCTCCGTCCCCAGGGCGGTGCATGAATAAACCATGCTGTATTCTGCTGTGGGGGAACTGCATGCTCTCTGTCTAGGAGGCCATTAATCAGTCTTTAGGAAACCACACTCTTTGTTTTCTGGGTTTCAAGTTTAGGCAAACAAAAAAGACAACCGTCATTCAAAGTTAGCTTTGCTAACTTAACCACTTAAAGGACCACTTCACCTGTTTAATTATAAAATATACGACAAATAATACAAATAGAAAATCTACAACTCACAATGTGTTGCATCGTGAGCTTGTACATTTGTTTGCTTTTACTCACGTTAGCCTTCACACGGATCCGACGCGCACATGGCCACACGCACACTTAATAGTCCTGTTTCTCCTCAAAATGAGACAAACTGGCATCGTTGAGACCTTATAAAAGTCTAAACTTTGATCACGCTAAGAAAGTGAAACCATCCCGCAACGATTTGGCTCAAATATGGACTATCACTTCCAGGGCGGGCAGAAGTGACGCGTCTTATAGGGGAAGCACATATGGGAACATTTTCCTGTGTGTGTGTGTGTGTGTGTGTGTGTGTGTGTGTGTGTGTGTGTGTGTGTGTGTGTGTGTGTGTGTGCGGTGTACCTACCAACAGACTTTACAGTGATGGTCTTGGAGACTGACTTCTCCCCTATCTTCTCCCAGATGAGCTCTGGTTCCGTGCCGCTCTGTAGCCACTCTGTGGCGGTGCATCGGTACAGTCCCGCGTCCCCGGGCAGTGCGTTGTACAGGTACAGGGTGTAGGTGTCGGTCCGCGCTTTCTCCACTCGAATCTCCCCGTAGCTGTAGCGATCCAGGCAGGTGGGGCCGGGCTGCACCGTGCCCTCCCGGTCCACAGAGGCCACCTCCGTGGGTGGCCCGGTCGCCTGCTCTTCTGTCCGCTGCCACGACACGGAGAGCGGGCCGGTGGTGGAGTGGATGGAGCAGGTCAACTGCACCACGTCGCCCTCCAGGACCTCAGAGGAGTTACTGGACATCACCACCGTGATGTTACTCTCTGAGGAGTGAGAAATAGAGAGAATTGGAGATTATTTTAGCTTCTATCCAACAGTGATAATGCTTTCAGTTTCTGGCGTATAGCTGGCCTCGGGCATGTCAGAGTGACAGCAAGCAGAAAGGCCCTGGCGTATGGGTCAGGATCTGACACTGGCCGGTTCCCTTGCTGGGGTTGGGGTGATGGGCACTGGCGTCAGATGCTGTGGCAGATAAAAGCCTTCAGTGCCTCTCCCTCTCCCCTGTGTGTTAACGATAGTGTATAGCGTGTCCCTCTCATCTGTACTCAGTCTGCACACATCATGGGAGACCTAAAAAGGCCTTTGAGCCCCGAGGGCTGGCGGTGGCATCTCAAGGGGACCCTCCCCCGTTTCACTCTCCCCCCCCGGGGCCAAGCTTCACCGCTCCTCTCTAGGCTCTCACCAATCATCCTAATAAGCACGTCTCTCTGTGAATATGGAATAAAGCCACTCCTTTACTTCTTTCACACTCGAAAAGAACGGGAGGAAAGACGTTATTCACAGCCCTCCCTCCTTTCATCCTAACATTTTCACAGTTTCCACCCCGTTAGCTACAGTATATAATCCATCCTTTTGCTTTTTTCCCTACATAAATCGAGGGTAAAGGTGCATAGATGGATGCATAGACTGTTTCAGAGATGACGCTATACACCCTATCATCCTAGATGGCATCTGGATAACGTCTTCTTGCTGACATGTATTCATTGCTTCTCCTTTCACTGCTTCTCCCCCAATAAAATAAACAGTTCCTGCTCCTCATCTATTAATCCTTTCCTCTCTTGCTTATATCAGCCACATTCACAGTTTCCCTCTACCTTTGTCCCTGTCCCTGATCCTTTACCTGTCCCTGTCCCTTTACCTGTACCTGTCCCTTTGTCCCTGTCCGTTTGACATTCAAGAGCAGCTCTGTCTCTCTCTCTGTCCTACACAAATTCCCATTGACAATTAAATGGAGCATTTTACGTCATAGTGTCTGAGCAAATAGACAGTGTCTAGTTTACGTCATGATGATGTACGATTATAAGAGAGCCCCTCACTTCACACGGGTGTGATTTTTCAGATCAGATCAGTCAAAATATATATTATTCAGAATACATATTCAGAAATATCGAACAAAAGACAGAGGGCAAGAGAGAGAAAGATGAGTTGTTTTGTGCGTACAGTATACCTCTACATTCTCTCCTTGAATAACTGATATGATTATTATCCTTTGTAGACCTCATAAATAGCCTTTATGCAGGGCCCACCAGTGGGTGAATGGATGTTGCAACGTCAATACTCTCCTATCTAAATCAAGCTATAATTGCATAAAAATCTTACGAAATAAAACATAAAACCCTTTATGGGGCATTAAAGTCTTACTAAAAACAAAGTCTCCCAAACAGAGGGGTCTCTGGAGATGACTTGTTTCGGGCTTATTTGGCAAGGCGAGTGTGTATATGTGTGTGTGGTTGTGTGTTTTAGCTGGTATTGCTTATGGCTGGATTTTTTTGCTTTATTCTGCTGGTAGTACAGTAGCAAACAGCCACAGCCCTGATAAAAGGAAACCCAATAAGTAGTGCAGAGGCATTTCACTGCTGTCGTAAATGAAAGTGGAGAAATAAAACCTTGGTGACGGAGAGGGACTGTGGGCGAGGTTTGGAGGCGCTGCTGTAACTTCGCATCCATCAGCTGCCAGCCCTGAGTGCAATACAGTGGGCCAGCTCTGTTAAGCCCAGCTGAGACAGCTCTGCCCCAGCAGAACACATTAATTTAGCCTGGGGATCCATTTAGAGGGGCCCTCGAGAGGTAGGCCTCATTCTACGCTTTTTGCCTTCTCCATGCTTTCATTTCACGGCTGTTAGCTCAGCCTCCTTGAGCCCGGGACTCTCTTCTTCGGCTCGCCATTATCCCGCTTCAGTGTTATCGTCTACTCGCTCAGCCAAGGAAATGGGAAGGAAGTGAAGGAACCGTAATGCTGCATTACCGAGCCATAGCCGTCCGCTCATACAGAAAATATGTCAGCGTTATCTTCCCCTTCTGACTCACAACTAACAATACAGGCTGTATGTTTGTCTGTCTACGATGTGCCACTCCCCCCTAGAGACAGGGGGGCATGGCCTGGCACTCTTATGTGACATTAGCATGAAATCTATCGTTATTATAATTGACAAGACATGTAAGCCAGGGGGCCCCAGTGGGACGGATTATTACTCACTGAGCGGCTGCACCGTGATCTGAACGTTGCGGGACCTCTTGCTGCGGTCGATGAAGTCCCCCGTGGGCGTCCTCTCGCGCTCCGTGACGCGGCAGATGTACTTGCCGGCGTCCTCGGGCCGCAGCCGCTGCAGCTTGAGCAGGTGCACGTTGGGGCTCTCCTTGCGCACGGTCATGTGGCCGGCGGCCTCGCGGGCCACGTAGTCGGGGCCCAGCACGGGCACGGCACTCGGGCCCACCACCGCCACGGGCGAGCTGCTGAAGACCCACGACACCGAGAAGAAGCGCTCGGGCACGTTCTGGGCCTCGATGGTGCAGCGGAGCTCCAGCGGCTCGCCGGCCGTGAAGGAGCGCCGCTCCGTGCTCACCTGGATGCTGAAGTCTCGATCTGGAGGGACAGAGGAGAGCAGAGAACGGGCTTAGTGGGATGACCGTTTCAACGCTAGAGGAGAGCAGAGAATGTGCTTAGTGGGATGACTGTTTAAACGATCTGGAGGGACAGAGGAGAGCAGAGGACGGGCTTAGTGGGATGACCGTTTAAACACTAGAGGAGAGCAGAGAACGGGCTTATAGGATGACCGTTTAAACGCTAGAGGAGAGCAGAGAACGGGCTTATAGGATGACCGTTTAAACGCTAGAGGAGAGCAGAGAACGGGCTTATAGGATGACCGTTTAAACGATCTGGAGGGACAGAGGAGAGCAGAGAACGGGCTTATAGGATGACCGTTTAAACGCTGGAGGAGAGCAGAAAACGGGCTTATAGGATGACTGTTTAAACGCTATGCACGTCGTTGTAATACGTCAAATAGCCAAAAACAATATCTATCTCACGACCACGCATTGTGAGTTTGTAGATCATCTATTTTTGATCAATCTAAATGATCTGTGCATCTGTGCAACAACAAGTAAACAACATACATCTGAATATAATAATAAAAATCACACCCGTGTGAAGTGATCATCTTATCATCTTACAACATCGAGGAGGTGATTAGGTGATGCAATGATGATGTAAAACAAACGGTGTCAAGACAAACGCAAACTAATTATCTTTATTGTTAATGGGATTTAATGGCCAAGATGACGTACATTCTCCCATTAGCTACTACAAACGTTATGCAAAGCTTGGCCAATCACAGCAGAAGTTAAGTAGGTTACTCCGGAAGAAGAAGAAAAAGTAAAAATAAAAAGTGTGACAATAACACACTAATAATAATAATAATAATAATATCTGTAGGTAGTGTTTTATGGTGTCCGTTTTTTATTGGACCCTGAGTCTGAACAAATAAAGTTGATTGATTGAATAGTATGTGTAACAATCTATACATCTGAAACAAATCTCAAAGTGCTATATGGCATAAAAAGGCAAAAATGAAATACTGTAAAAAAAAATTAGGATCAAAAAAGGGAAAACATCTCAAATCTTAATCTGTCAGATCCCTTTCAAATGGCTTCGGGGTTTGTAGGAGGAAGAGGATAAATATGTCAAAATACTGCACAAAATACACAAACAGACAGAGTGGTGGAATTGGTGAATAGTATCACATTTAGCCTCGGTGTGCAGGTAAGCGGGAGGAGATCCGTTTAATAAGACGATGTTGTGTTCCCTTTCTGTTTCAGTTGTCAACTTGTCAAAAGACGGAAATGGATGTGAATATGGGCTGGGATTTGCACGGAACACTGCATTCAGTTAATATCCCACGGTCCCACCGTCTGCAAGATTGATCCAACACGCTTAAAGTCACAGCAAAATGGAGGGAAGAGAGATGGGGGAGCAGGGGGGGGATTAATACAGACTGTGGAGACAGGCAGTGGAGTAAAGTATCTAAGTGCATTTACTAAAGTACTGTACTACGCAAGTATCATTTTGAGGCATTCGTACTTATTAGATTAATTTCCAATACGTTTACTTGTACTCCACTACATCTCAGAGGCAAATATTGTACTTTTGCTCCACTACATTTATTTGAAAGGGTTTAGTTAGTAATTACTTTGTAGATTTTGATAATTATATATATAAAAAAAACATTCATTGGCCATACATGTCGGTCATTTGCAAATAGCTTAGTTAGTTCACAATGCATTGTAGATCTGCTATTTTCAAAAGATGTTTAAAACATTTGAAAACTTGAAATGGGACATTTGTCACAATGAGTACTTTCTACTTTTGGGTCTTTAAAGTACATTTAGATTCCAATACCTTTGTACTTTTACTCAAGTCATTTTGAATACCGGACTTTTTCGTGATAAGAGTAGTTCTACATTGCTGTATTGATACTTTTTCTCTCCCCCCCCTGGAGGGGGGGGGGGGGGGGGGGGGGAGCATGCAGGAGGGGGAGGGGGGGGGGGAGAGGGGGGGAAGGTCACGGAGAGACGGCGGACTAGACCGCTGATCCTACAGTGCGCTTCCCTCTCCCTCCCCTTGGCTTCACCTCTGCAATAAAAACACACCACATCTAATTAATATTCTCTCTGAAAACACATCCGTGCACTTTCCTCCTCCTCCTCCCCTGCTGCACCTTCTCCCACTGAATTAAACAACGGCTCCATGACTCGGCCAAATCACACACATGCCGTTACATGTATTGTTGACCCTGCGGAGGAACATACACGCGTGTGTGACTTTGTGTGTGTGTGTGTGTGTGTGTGAGAGAGTGTGTGTGTGTGTCTTTATTTACAGTATTAATTTCCACATGATGAGCTGGGTATTGTACGTATCAGAGAAGCACGCTTGGCCTCGCAGTGAGGTGCTCGCCTCCCCCGGCTGTAATTATGTGGACTTTAAACGGACTTCCTGCAGGAACACATTCATGCGGAAAGGCTTCAAAGCCTTCTGACTGCAGAGCTCGTTATGCAGGAAAATGTTGTGTGTGTGTGTGTGTGTGTGCAAACGTACGCGTGAAACGCTCGCACTTGAACATTGCAATTTCATAAGCACCAGATAGTGAGCCTGCATGCGGAGTAGCCCAATTTAGACTTCGGCGTATGGCGGCGTCACACTCTGAAAACGTGCTGACGGCGTGTAGAAATATATTTATTTTTGGGGGGTAGCGGTGAGCACGGCGCCATTATACATACGATGGAGCAGGCAAGACACTCTCTCCATGCGGCAGGAGGAAGCCACAGACAGGACACAGTCGACACACACACACACACACACACACACACACCAACAACACACACTCCACAAACAAGCAAGGCAAGCACCCGTCCTACGAGCGGGCGGCAGACGGACACGAGGTCAGCAGCTAATGGAACCGAGAACAGACACCACAACAATGCACAGACTCAGACACTCAACGAGCTGCCGGGACACGGGGGTCGCATGTCTGTGTCATGTAATCATGACCTGCTTTTACAAGGATGTGGTTCCCCCCCCCCCACTGAGGGATCAGCAGAGAGGATCCTGAGACAGACTAGCAGACAGCAACACACATGTTAGTGTTTAGAGCTAATTGGGAGGGAAAACAACAGGAGGAGAGAGAGAGGAGAGGAGGGAGAGGGAGAAAAAAAGTGCTGGAGAGAGAGCACAGAATTAGATGCCGCCGTATAATAACTAATAAGAGACGTGATTACAGAAAAGGGGGGAAAGATAGAGAGCTGAGTGAGCAGAGAGAGAGAGAGGGAGGGAGGGAGGGAGTGAGAGAGAGAGAGAGAGAGAGAGAGAGAGAGAGAGAGAGAGAGGGAGGGAGGGAGGGAGTGAGGTTCAGATAGAGGAGAGACGGAGAGAGAACGGTGCATTAGGATTCTGTCCGTGACCTGTCCCTCTGCTCCCGGCTGTAAGTGATTAGTTGGTGATGGGGCTGTCTCAAGACCCACTCATCTCCTGTACTAAATGCCTAATGAAGGAGATTGTCTGTCTGTCTGTCTGTCTGTACGTCTGTCTGTACTGTCTGTCTGTACTGTATGTACTGTATGTCTGCCTGTCTGCATGTCTGCCTGCCTGTACTGTATGTCTGCCATGCACACACGCACGTACGCAGGTGCATCTTCAAGTGCCCAAAGGCAAGTAGTGTGCACATGCAAAAGAGATGATTTAAAAAAAGATATATATTTATAATATAATAGAGGGCACGTTTAAAGAAAATTAGCCCGCACCGCCTCCATGCACTTACTTACGTCCTCGCGCACGGTCACACACCATTCCCTTTGTCACACAACAACGCTCCCATCCATTATGGATTATAGGAGAGATTGAGGGAGGGGGTGTGTGTGAGTGTGTGTGTGTGTGTGTGTGTGTGTGTGTGTGTGTGTGTGTGTGTGTGTGTGTGTGTGTGTGTGTGTGTGTGTGTGTGTGTGTGTGTGTGTGTGTGTGTGGGCACGGCACACCCACACGTGAGTGAGCGTCTCTTTGTGCTGTTTGACTCCTCCCAGTGGTAGCCGACACCCATCTCAAAGACCCCTCCCGACACGCGCACACACACACACACAGTACACACGCACACGCACACACTTCACATTGCGATTACTCTTCCAGCTCTAACTGGGGCGCCACCGAGCTCCATCAGCTCAGGAAAAAAAAGAATGCCCTGCTTAATGGAGAAAGACTAAAGTATTCCACTTTGAACAAGAAGTTCTTTCCCCATGGGGTCAAAGAGGTCCATCTGAGATTGCTAACAGTTCGTGGTGCAAGCGAGGGGGAATTAAAAGACATGTTATTGTGTCTGTGTGTCTGTGTGTGTGTGTGTGTGTGTGTGCAAAATACAGCACAATGGTCTCATTAGTGCGCGTCTAGGGACGTGGGTGGGAGGGGAGGGGAGGGCAAGGGTGCTGTTGTGTGCTGCGGGGCTTCATGGGACGGGAGAAGCTTGTGCGAAGTCGCAAAGCTCTTCATTGTTTCTCGTCTTGTCCAGTTTCGCGGTCGACAGCTTATTACCAGATCATTATCATATTAGGCAGACCCACCCCCCCAATCCTCCATCGACAAACACTGTCTTTGTCCACCCTCCCCTCCCCCTGCTGTGTTTATCACACTTGACCACCCCCTCCCTTTGCCTCACCCCGTTCCCCTCCCTGAGACAGCTAACTCCCGCCCTCCCTCCCCTCGGGGCGACCTGCCCTCGCTGCTTGCTGGTAGGAGTTTGCCTAATTGCCTGAAAAGCAATGGACGGATTCTCCCACTCAACTGCCGTGCGGGAACACAAATGAGGCCGCCGTCAGTTGTGGGAGAGGGAAGAGCATCACATCCGCACGAAGATGACCCCTGTTTTTTGACTCATGACCTCTGGAGGACCAGAAGCCCTGCATGGGGAGATGATGCAACGTGGAAGCCGAAGGTTTGGCGCAGCAGCACACAATGCCCCCCACTGTGCGGAGCGCCGCTGGCGACGTGCTTAGGGCGCGGCAGCGCGCCTCTCTGACACCCACAAACACAAAAGTGGGTATTCTGCCGAGCGTTTAGCTAAGCCCTTCTTAGTGCCACTAATGAGCTTATAGCTGCAGATACTGATCAGCAATCAAGAGGATGGCAGCGTGCACGCGACACGCCTGTGCGTGCGTACATGCTTGCGCGTCTGTCAAAAAGAAAGGGGCCTCAGGCTGGACAACGACAGCATCGTCACTTTGGCTTGCCTTCTTGACCGTCTCTGCCTCCCTCCCCCCTTTTAACTTTAATAATTGAATGGATAAATAATAGCAGCAAACTGCATTATGTATGCCGCGGGATTCAAACCTGGGTCTATACTTCAGGGGGGGCGGGAGACCCAGGTTTGAGGGTCCCATTTGGGCAGGGGAGATATTGCACTGTGAGCTTCTAGAAATACCCCTTTTCAAACGGTAGTGTTCCCGACTGATGGATAATTTGTCAATTATTGTAGATTTGTTATTTGTGGGATGGAAGTTTGCATGTTCCCAATGATTTATTCTTCATATACCCCGTGTCCTGCATAATTATGAATCATTACAAATGCCCTATGCCTTTGTATCATCATGCCCTGTGTCCCACTGAGGTACATCTCATTTCTGCCCCAGCGTTTAGACTTTAGATAGTATTATTTCTGGCCCAGCCGGCGTGAAGATAAAGAATTGTTTTTCTCCTGTTTGCCATAACACCCAGTGTGTCTGACTGTGACGACATGCGCCCAGAGCAGACAGCCAGTATCCAACTAACTTGTTAGCTGGTTGCCAGTAACTTGAGTAGTGAACTACATTGACATTATTAACTGCATTTCCCATCCGTTACACTTCCTGGAATTCCCGGAAGTGTGAGGTGGCACGTCTCCAATAGTGAACCTCCCGGCAATAGGTGTCGCCTTATTCACTTTTTGATTAACCTCTGAACCCAAAATGCATTACTTCCTATGTCAGAGTTTGTTTTGTTTTCATAACAGTATATAATGTAAGTCCCAGACATTTGTTCCCGGGGGGAGAACTTTTGCGATGCTGTTCTGGATGTCTATTCCGACTCCCCAGAAAATATTAATGGTCATTATAATCCTATGAAAAGAATGCTGACTGCTTGTGGATTCGTTTCTTTGCGTCGTGTCTTGGTTCTTGCCTTTTTCCTGTAAGGTGATACTTTTACTTGTACTACTTACTTGTAAGTATTGTAGTTTTCCCTCTAAAGTATTTATCCTTAAAAGATGAATAATATAGGATTATAGTTTTATAAGTTTAACATTATAACATTAAAGATAAAGTTTAATATTTACCTAGTACAATAGGTACATTCTGACTTGAGTACATTCTTCCAATTCTCCTCAACGGGTCTCCTCCGAGTCCCGACCATTTATTAGCTTAAAACTCAAAGGTTATCTCAGTAATTTATAACTTTGTATGCCGAAATGGTCTCTGTATATCCACTTTAACCACTTAGTCTCTAAAAGCGGCTTTAGGGTACTGCATCCTATTGATATTCATAATTAGTAAATATGTATTCTTACATTTACATAACAGAAATGGCCGTTTCTAACAATTGGTATCTTCTCACCAGAATTTATTTCCAACACCGACCACGGGATCTAAATGTCTCAACAGAAGGGCAGGGAGACACCCTCCAAACACTGCAGTTGTGTAAGCATATAGATAACATTTTAATCACAAATAAAGTAGTGATATAGCGATAAGGAGGAAAATGACCATAACGCTCACCTGTGTAGAAAAGAGGGAACAGTGTGAATGTTTTCACCCTACGCAATGTTGTGCAATTTCCACCCCCTCCCTCTACACTGGCAGTGGTTCCCCTCCCTCTACACTGGCTGTGGTAAGGGTTCCCTGCACACTTTCAGGTCGAGACCCTAAAGAGAAACTGGACGTTTGCCCGGGACCCAAACTAGTGAAAACAGCTGATCTACAAGCACTCTGCGCCCACTCACCCGTGGGCTGGATGCGGAGCTGGGTCTTGTCGCTCTGCTTGCGCGTCATGGCGAACCAGCTGCCGTCGGGGTCCTGGATCCACTCGGAGGCCTGGCAGTAGAGCAGGCCCTGGTCCACGGGCTGCAGCATGTGAATGGTCAGCCGGTAGGACGTGGCGCTCGTCTTGTCCAGCCGGAGGTCGCCGGCGGCCATCCGCTGTCGGTAGGGGCCGCCGGAGCGCAGCACAAAGTCCCGGGACAGCGTGAGCAGCTCCTGGGGCTGGGCGGCGGCGTCCTCCGGCGAGCGCAGGTACCAGCCCACCGACAGGTGGGTGTGCTGCGTGGTGGTGCGAGACACCTCGCACGTGAGCTGCAGCATGTCGCCTTCCACCTTGGACAGCGTCTGGGCCGGGGCGGTCACCGTCAGAGAGTCTGGGATCACTGGAACACAAACACAACAAACAGCCTGAATGAGCAGCATTCCTTCACAAAGACCAATGACTAAATATACACATTTTCCCTTCTTTGGGCGGCTGAGTCAGAGTGACTGATTGACAGTGCGTCTAATGTTTTTTTTCTTTCTTAAATCAACACCCTACTTCACCGTACAAAAGTGTCAAGAAAAAGTTGTGAAAAACTATAATCTCGAGCTTGTACTCTAGATCACTTTCAAAATAAAAGTGATCAAGTCTCTGGTTGCGTTTTCTACCCGACAGCAACACACTATGCTAAATCCCCATGTGCTCGTGCAGTGTATTGTCTCTCTCTGGATAGGATACTTGTAGTGTCAGTTAAATACCTGAAATGTACTGTAATGTAGCTATAGAAGTATGAAATATGATGGACAGCTCCACATAGTGTTTTGGTTAAACACACTTAACCATAATAATCATTGATTCTGTTCCAGTAAGATACATTCACATGGTTTACAGAACAGGGCCAAGTATGCATCAGATCAGACATGTCCATTGTGTAAAAAGAAGTGTTAATGTCACCACGTTTTTTTTTTTGTTCTAAGGTGAGCGCCCTCAATTTCCTCTTCCACACATGACTTTCACATGTCACAATGTGATGGTGATGTGTCCCATCTATCTGGCTCAGCCAGCCTCCCCCTGAGTCCATCACTCACAATGTATTATGAACCCAGCCCCCGCCCCTCACCACCTCACCCCCGCCCAATTCCACGTCGACTCTAAAGGACAAACAAAGCAACTGACTGACACTTCACAGCAGCACACGTACTGTAATGATTGAATGCACTATTTCTATTACTCTCCATCTTCCGTCTCTTAAAGCCTTTAGGTGAAACGGCTATACAATGCAACCGCTTGATCGCACGTTTTTAAATTATGCAAACAACACAAGAAAATAATGTTCCAGTTAATGAATTCTCTCTACTGTATATAGCGTACAACAGAAGATTGACTCAAAGACAGATGGTTAAGAACAGTGAAGAGACGAGAGTGCGTGGGTGGTTGGGGGGGGGGAGACGGCCGCGAGCATGCAATGAGGGATGTGACAGTTTTCAGGTGGCAGGCTTGGAGACGCTCCGTACTGTGCCTCTCCGGAAATAAGAACTTCCCTGCTTTGGAGTTTCTGGTGGGCGTCTACTGGCTAAAGGACTGTTTTTCGGTATGGAATCTACATGCCTAAACCGCCAGGGGACAGAGACCCAAAGGGATGATGGGTCATCAGGTCAAAATGAAAAATACAGTTGCTTTGTGTGTGTGTGTGTGTGTGTGTGTGTGTGTGTGTGTGTGTGTGTGTGTGTGTGTGTGTGTGTGTGTGTGTGTGTGTGTGTGAGAGAGTGTGATGGGCCAGGAGGTCAAAATGACAAACACGGTTTGTAAACAGTTTGCTCACCATGTAGTGTGTGTGTGTGTGTGTGTGTGTGTGTGTGTGTGTGTGTGTGTGTGTGACTGTGTGTGTGTGTGTGTGTGTGTGTGTGTGTGTGTGTGTGTGTGTGTGTGTGTGTGTGTGTGTGTGTGTGTGTGTGTGTGTGTGTGTGTGTGTGTGTGTGTGTGCGCGCTTGCGTGCGTGCGTGTGTCCAAGTACCGTATGTATGCTTAACAGCCATATCCTGTTCATCTCCCCATTATATACCAAATGGCCTTACCATCTGGTCGCTTGACTCTGCGTGGAGTTCTGCCGTTTTACACACACGCGTGCGCACACACGTATGCACGCAGTGCCCATCAAACAGAGTGTCATGTATGTATAGACTTCAATGATCACAATTCACAATGGGCAGCAGTGAGCCATTTAGATTAGTCCGGGATCAAATGAATGGACCAAATAATGGCGAGAGACGCCTCCCTGGAGCCACTACGTGTTGACTGCGAGCCTTACTTGGATGCTGGGATATTAAAGTGCTTTGTTCAGGGTAAATAAGTGGAGTGTTTTGTGGGAGATGTTTGGCTAAAAGGATTGCCATTGTGAGGACAGCAAATCACCATGTTTGAGGTCTGTGCCTCTCCCGGCCTGAATTCATCGCCCATGATTCAACAGCTTAATGCCCGTAACGTCACATGCCCGTGTACATTCACTGTAAGCAGGCCAAGCTCATGTTTGCGTGCGTGCGTGCGTGCGTGCCGTGTGAGCGCTTTCCCATCGACATCTGTATTCACTGCGCATGTGTGCGACTGAACACCGATTGAGAGATTACGAAAACAGAGGAACCGTCGCCACTAATGAAATGTGCGGGGAGACGCCGGAGACAAAGGCGTTGAGATCAGAGAATCAAGGAGAGAAGAGGCGGAGGAAGGTTGTCTGACATCTGGTTACTGCAGTTTAACAAGACGCTCAAAAGAAAGACACAAGGCAACGGAATGGAAGAGTGCAAAAAGAGAGGAAGTAACGAGACAGGTCAGAGGATATATTCTGCAGAGCTCCGGAAAAGAAGAAAAGAATGCTTGAAAAGGATACCCAGGTTTGAAGTGATCTTCAGCGTTTTGATGTGGGCTGAGTGAGTGTACACTTTGAAAAGCTCCAAAAAATCCCTTCTCAATTACCACGGTGTGTTTGCCTGACGAATAACTGAACTGCTAGTGAGGCAAATGGTATTCCCAGGGGGAAATAACAATCATCTCCTGACATATTCGGATTTAATAAATATGCAGTAATAGGATAAATGTAGCAGTAACAACAACAGTAGCAGTAGCCATGTTAAATAGATGCACAATATAGGCAATATTTTTTACAGGGCCGGCACTCTGCTCATCGCATCCATTTGCCAACAGTAGCAACTTCTTAGGTGTACCAGTAAAGCCTGATTTGTCGTAAGATGGGCTCCAATGCCAAATGTACCATTTTAAGCACTAGTCCCAGCTGTACGATGTGGTATAGAGTCGGTGTAACAGCCGAGTGGAGCTGAGCTGTATTATGAAAGCCTGACACATTACATAAATCATCAAATATTACCTCTGAAATGGCATTAAGAGAATTCTCAACGCCATTACATAGGCATGACACGAGTCTGATTTGGTGTGTGAAATGGCTAGGCTCTCTGTCTAAAGACCACAGTCAACACTGAGCAAACGGTAAGCCTAGCTTAGGAGTATAGCATTGCCCACCTACGCTACAGCCTGCAGTTGCCATGACAACCCTCCAACATGATGCTAAAGGCCTCATGGAAAACCCAGGAGTTACCATAACGACACTCCTCAAACCCCCCCACCCCCCGTTATCCCCCTGCGCTCGGAAACCCAACTGAGACGTGTGTGAAAGCATCCGGCTGAGTCTCTCGTGTCTCCGGGCCTCAGCTACTACTAGGAGGGATAGGATATAGATATTAATGCTACATCCTCTGCCGTCATGTACAGTAGGCCAATAGCATCCCTCCACACAGCTGTGTCTGGGAGACAGGAAACCAATCAAAGGGAACCGGACAATCTCTGTTTATCCAAGGGTCGGGCTAAGGTCATAAACAAATCATTCCCTGACCTCAATCTGGGAAAGATTAAGAACAGAGTAAGACGGATGCACAGACTCACTCAATGCAACATAAATATACATTACACGTACAGTACTGCATCTGGGGTGAAAGATGAGTACCTGACCAAGCCTAAACCTGTAACTACTGTAATGATAAATATACATTACACGTACTGCATCTGGGGTGAAAGATGAGTACCTGACCAAGCCTAAACCTGTAACTACTGTACTGCGCATGCTCCTTAGTTCCTTTAGTTTAGAATACAGACATACTGTATGGGGGCTGCCATAGCTGAATGGGTAGAGAGTAGAGGAAACAGAAGGTCCCATGTTGGACAATGTGTTGAGGAGTCGCTGAGTAATCTTCCCCTTTGCTCAAGTCTGACCACTTGAGCAGCAATCAGCTGAAAACTGAATGTCCCCTGCGGCATCATTATGCCTAATTATTGAAATGAGTACAAAGAGTCACAGTTGTGTTGCCTGAACACATTTAACATCGACAGATATCCAGGGTAGGCATGCCAAAGTTGGTGTAAACTGTACTGTTATTTCATCTGAACGAAAACGAGGGGCCACGTTATCTAATTAACTTTGGTCCCAAATAGAGATTCAGAAGCAACCAAATATAAATCTACCCTAACTAAAATATTTAAACACAATCATTGGCACTTTTCCACTTTTAAAGATTGTCCCGCTGTTGCCACTGAACACAGACATTGCAGATGCCAAATGAAGTTCACATATATTATTTATTATGGAAGATGGTTTTTGATTCCTTTGTATGGCCGTCTACTTGTCTAGGGGTACTCTGCAGTGCACCTACTAGAGTTGTTCCGATACCGATAGTACTCGGTACTCGGAACCAGCCCCGATACTTTGATCGAGTACCAAAACATACAATTGACACTAGGCTGGACGAATGCAACGGGAGCAAGTCTGACCCAACACTGCAGCAAATTGTCAATATAGGCCGATCTAAAAGCATAAATGACAAATAAATGAAAGTGTAGATCGGAGATCCATCTGCATCTATGAGAAAAAGGGGGTAAAATAAGTGGTTACTAAAAGAAAGTTAAGTACTCGTATCGGTACTCGGTATCGGCTTGTACTAAAAATGAAGTACTTGTACTGGTACTTGGTCTGAAAAAAATGGTATCGGGACAACTCTAGCACCTACCAACTTTTACAGGTTTTATTCAGGTATGCAAGAGACTTTAGATTACTGTACATTTTTGTAATACAATTTTTCATGTGCAATGTTTTAGTCGTATATTGGAAAACCTGTATAATTCTGCTTCTTTAAAGATAAGGCTGTCAAATCTTCACTAATCTGGTAAAATGGAGAGGAATAGACATGACATAAAAAGATGAAATAGGAAGAAGAAGAAAAAGGCGGTAAGCTCAGAGGTTTGATCTAACTTAGAAGTCACGACATCCGAAGAATATACTGTACAAGAAAACATAAATGCAAGGCTAGCGGTATTGTGAATACAGTGTGTTCTGTGTGTGTGTGTGTGTGGGGGGGGGGGTTGGGGGGCATGCATGTGTGGGCACGCTTGTGTGAGGAGCAAGTGAAGAATGACGGAAGAGAGCAGTGGAATAAAGAGGAGTTGGACATGATAGGCCAGCCCCGCAGTCATCTGATCCCTCTAATAGGCTACTCTTGTCTCGGTAGCCACTGATTACAGGAGGAAAACTGGCAAGCTTGACTCACTGCCCTATGGCTGTGTATCATCACCACAAATGTGATGGCTAAAACAAGTCTCTCTCTCGCCCTCTCTTCCCCTCCATTGCAGACAAACCACGCAATTGCACACAGGCATCAAAAGAGTTGACAAGTATGAAACGTTGTTTCTGTGCATCTCTTGTTGCAGGCACTATACGGGCGATAGGATATGGGAAATGAAATACTTAATATTGTGAGATTGCTAGAGTGACAAATAAAAGGAAAATGCAAAGCTGCGTGATTAAGCAATCAACATTCGATCATGCGCTATGGCAAGTTTACCTTGATTTTGCATCAAGCTGGAAAAAGACTATGACAATGTGTATTGGGGCATTATGGCGAGAGCATCACACAGAAGAGTTCAGTGACACATATCAAAGATAAACGGTCATTTTGCTCAAGTGACATTGAGCTAGAGTAAATGTTTGTCTGTCTATTCATTTATTTATCCAAGTGTGTGCGTGTGTGAATGTGTGCGTATGTATGTGCGTGCGTGCGTGCAGGTCTTTGAAGAAAATGGTCATTTGGCACAAACAAGAGGGTAATTATTATTGATAATTACTCTGCGCAACGTGCCTTCAGAAAAGAAAGCGAGTGAGACCAGCCTTATCGCCAAGCAGGCCGACATCACGCTACAACCCACAATGAGGTATGACGGCAGGACTCTCACGTACTTTACAAAGCACACATACACCTGCCTTTTCCATTATCATCCATTAACCCTCCCCCGTTAACAGCCTCTTTATTTCTAGCCTCCTCTGTGGGAGATCGGAGATGAGTCAGACTGGAGGAGGAAGTGGCGCTCGAGGGAGAGGGGGAGTGACAAAGAACTGGACAATGTAGATGAAGATGAAAGAAAGTAAGAAACACAAAGAAGAAGCAAACCTCTGCCATGACCTATAGAGCTGGATATGTAAAAACTGCCGTGGGCAATGCTAGAGTTGTATTATTCAGTGTGTAGCTTACTGTAGATATAGGAAGTATAGCTGTTACTATTGCCTCAATCCCCTGTACGGTACACACTGCACCTACTGTACGCACTGCACCTACTGTACACACACACACACACACACACACACACACACACACACACACACACACACACACACACACACACACGGCTTAAAGCAATAAAGAAAATCCCAAGACTGAAAATGTTTTTTTGCAAATCTGCACTGATCTCATTAAATGACCCCTATGAAATCCTCAAGACTGAAATCAGCCCCCAGGACTGAGAACTTTAAGCCCTGCGCGCACGCACACACACACACACACACACACACACACACACACACACACACACACACACACACACACACACACACACACACACACACACACACACACACACACACACACACACACACACACACACACACACACACACTTACAATTGCCTAACAAAGCGGAGAGAAGGTGCTCTCACATGAGACTGGGCCGAACAAGCAGGTCTTCAAACAAAAAACACAGAGCAACCAGCAAAGAAAAACACTTTCTTTGGTGTATGGGATAAAAGAGGACAGCTAGGATGTCAGCCAGTGAACCGAGGGCAAAGAGATAGAAAGGAACACGTCTTGGAGGCAGTAAGAGGAGAAAGGAGACATATGGGAGCAAGCCTTAAGAAAAGAGAAGAGTGTTTAAAACAGGAGAGTTGAAAGTCTCCCGTGAAGGATCTAGGTTCACAGCAGGAGGCACATCCATAATACAACACAGACCTATGATCAGATGAGCCATGCTACTAATATATTCATTCTGGCTCTCATTTATCTATGTTATGTTCCTATGTTGCTCTTAACCCTTTTTGACCTGAGATCAGATTCTAAAAATGTCTTCTACATCCTGACAGTTTTCTGAAAAAGCTGTTTCTGTGTCAGTCGTTATTCGATTTTTCAAAAATAGCAGACCTACAAGCTCGTAGCGCGCCACTCGGTGGCGCGCTATGAGCTTGTAGATCTGCTATTTTTCAATAGCTAAAGCACAACATAATGCTAACACCAAAAGGGGTTCCCACCCAAAATGGCTTAATATTGATGTGTCTGAGCGAACCATGACGTGCACGTTGCCTTTACCAACCAGGGGGTGATGAAGTTGCTGCTGCTGCTGCTGTGATGAATCGCAAGAGTTAAAGGTTGCAAGTCCCCCAATACAAACAACCGTTACCGTTTTTCACTAAGTAAACTTGAGCGGCGAAACTCTCAGAACAGAGAGTTGCATTGCTAAAATTTGCAATAATGTCTTTGGATCCCAATTCATACGAAAGATTAGGGGGAATCTGACTTATTATTTATTACTTAATGGAATGAAAATGCAGCGGTGAAGAAGAAATGGAAGTAATATTATTGCATTAAATTATTGCATTATGGCAAGCTCAGCTAAGCCCACATTATGGTCTTTGTACAGACTACAGAGTTCAGTGTTTGCATAACTTACGAATAAGTATTCCTTTACTTGAGTATTTCCAATACTTCTACTCCACTGCATCTCAGAACCTAATATTGTACTTTTACTCCACTACATTTATTTGACAGTTTTAGTTACTAGTACTGTACATTTTGTTGCCAATACCTTTGTACTTAAACTGAAGTACATTTTGAATTACGGACTTTTACTTGTAATGGAGAAGTTCTACATTGCAGTAGTGATACTTTTATATATATAAAATAATTGAGTACTTCTTCCACCACTGGCTAAACATAAAGGCTGACTCTGCTGTGTGTGTGTGTGTGTGTGTGTGTGTGTGTGTGTGTGTGTGTGTGTGTGTGTGTGTGTGTGTGTGTGTGTGTGTGTGCGCATGCTACTAAAGTTATTACCGGTATTATTACCCAGTGCTGTGTGCTGCCGAAATAAACTAGTAAAACAAATAATGAATGGATTAAAATTTGCAACACTGGGAATGCTACAGAGAAACACTGTTTATAATGAGACCTGCATACACAAATCACAAACATCTATCGTAGGAGTTACACAAAAACAAGTAGGAGTTACACAAATACAAATCACAAACATCCATCGCATGGCTTTAGTAAAAACAGCATACTAATACCCTTTTTTTCTGTGCTACAGGTACAAAACCCTTTTACACAAGGCCTGAACAAATGTGTTTATCTAATGCTGGAGAAAGGAAGGAAATAGAGCTGCAACTACAGTATGGATTGAATATTCTCATTAGGAATTATTCTATTGCTTAGTTTTCCGATTCATCTAATTGTGACCGAAGGTCGCAGTTAACTATGGAATTGGGCATTTCCCATCACTTAGATCTCCGAAATATGGATATATGTCAGAACCTGTTCTGACATTCCATATGTTGATCCTTCCCCATCCCCAGTGATCCTTCCCCATCCATCCTTCCTCCTTTTTTACTTATACCTGTCATCATTAAAATGTCAAACTCTACACGGGCCTGCCCCAAAGTTGTTTTTGTGGCTTTCGCCTTTATTTTATATTTTTTTATAGAGGGACAGACAGTATGGCTGACAGGAAATGGGGGAGAGAGATGGGGGGTGACATGCAGTAAAGGCCGTCGGGATCGGGAGTCGAACCCGCGGCACACTGTCAGACTTGGACTACCGCCCAAGGTGCCTGGACCGCTGAGCAACGGCCCTGCCCAAGCCCCAAAATTATTAGTGCAGCCGCGCCCGGCAGCCGGCGAAAACTAGAGTTCTCGACAGGCCCGGCCCTACCTGGGCCCTCATCAAACCCTGTACGCTCAAGAGAATGTCCCCGCTACCACCCATAGATCTCCATATACTGTATGGAGCTGACCGTTTCTGTCATTCCATATGTTGATCTGACCTCATCAAACCCTGTACACTCAAGACATGCTCCTTATATGGCCAGTACAGAATTAATTCCATATGTTGATCTGACCCCCCATGCCAAAGCGCCAGTGCTCGCCCAGCAGTCTGCCGTCAATGTAAATGTAAACCATTTAAGCCCCATTTCATTGTCGTAACAATGGTGTAGGACACCGTTTTCCATCTGCACCTTATCTGCCCACAGAAATGTTTTTTTATTCATATGTTCCAATGTTCAATTCCAAAACAAAAACACAATTAAATCGTTAATCCCAATTATTTGTATGACATTTAATCGTCATGTGAAATTTCGTCATGATCACATTTCACATGTCGTGACTGCCCGGAAGAAGGGAGGAAGGGAGGGGGGGGAGGAAGACGTGAGTGAGGAGGATATAAGACATTCTATAGTGTCTGCAGTTATGAGCTTTTCAATAAGGGGCATTTAGGTCCCCAGCTAATGGAACATCACTCAGTGTGTGAGAGGGAAGGAGTTATAGCGGTGTGTGTGTGTGTGTGTGTGTGTGTGTGTGTGTGTGTGTGTGTGTGTGTGTGTGTGTGTGTGTGTGTGTGATAGCAGAATGTACAGGTCACAGTGAGTGGAGGAAAAGGGCTCTCCATTTAATAAAGGGGGTCTCCAAAGCATCCTGTCTCCATACACTGTCGTTCGTCTGCAGGCTCTGTCTGTCCCACTTATTTATTTTGGCAAACAATTTTCTTCTCCCCTTTCGTTTACGCCAACATAACACACACGCTTACGTACACACTCACACACACACCACTCCCTGGTGCATTACCATCTCATTACGGGAGACAATTAGCCTATCCGTTTGTGCTGTTTTTCTCGGTTTCTCTCCTTAGCTCTATCCCTCCTCACTCGCACGTGCACACGCACACACACGTGCAGCACTATGGCATTTCTATTGTACAGTACATTGTGAACCAATCATTGACTCATATATCAGACCTACAAGCTCTGATGCTGCGGGGTCAAAAGTCTAGTTAGATCAATAATATCTGCCTCTCTGTGGGGGGTGCGTGCGTTTGTGTAACCAAAATGAATCTCCATCATGGCTACAATACTGCCCTACAAAGCCAAAGTGCAGTAACTACGATTTGGACACACTTATTTGTGTATCCCAAAGGTCAAATTAGCCTTCGTGATTTTGGGGGATAAACAATTATTCTCGTAGTTACGGCACTTTGGCTTTGTTGAGCAGTATACACTGAGGACACTGAGATCGAAATCAGGTGTTATGACACACACACACACACACGCACACACGCGCGCACACACACACACACACACACACACACACAGGCAGTCTGCCAGCCCTGAAGGGACAGCTGCTCTCTGACACATATAGAACAGTATCTAACTGACTGAGCAAAACCCCCTATGCACACCCTGCCATCGTCATGCCAACCTGCCTCCTCCTCCTCCTCTCTCAGGACTGTGACACAGCCTGACTGGGTCGACTCGCTGAATCACAACACCCAGAGACCCACGGCGTGCATGACAAATGACAAGACTACACACCGTCTGTGTGTGGTGTACAGTATGTACAGTACGTGTTTAGACTTGTGTCGTACTGTGCATGCATTTGTTTGTTTAATTGGTGCAATTCTCATGCTTTCTCACTGGACGTGATGCAGGGAGAGAGAGAGAGAGAGAGAGAGAGAGAATGGGTTAGTGTGAACAGAAAGAGTAGAATGAGAGGAGGGGGGGGGGTGAGTGAAGTGGAGAGGGATTTATTGTGGCAGGAGAATAAGGATGATGCAAAGTTAAAGAGGCTGAATGTTGTGATAAGGGAAGGATTGGTGAAGAGGGGCTTTAAATATGACGCGTTGTTTACACAAAGACAGGAGATGGGGGATTTGACACAAACGCAAACACACACGTGGAGCAAAACACACAAACGCACAGTATACACACACACGGAACGCACCGAATACGACACTATACGCTATACCGCTCACCGAAGGCCCAGCCAGGAAATCAACGAGGGGGGAAAAAAAGGGAGGCAGAGCAAGGAAGATGGAAGAGAAAAACGAGGGATTAAAAAGGCACGGCGTGAGAGGAGGGGAGGTCTGCAGAGAGAGGTGGGTGTATGAAAGACAAATCTTCCTTAAGAGCGTTTGAGAAGAGCTCTGAGCAAAGCGATCGCTGACTGAAATCCTTTAGCGCATCAAACGACGTGCTCATCACGCCTGAACTCAAGGCGTCTCCCATACACACCCCACCGCTCAGTATCGCCCTCCGTCGCCTGATCTTCTCTCATCCGGCATTTTCATCTCCTCTCAAATTGGCTTTCTGCCCCACTCCGTTTTTATCCGCCTAACACATCCTTTCTCTCCAAATCCCCCTCGTGCATCCTAAATTCCTAATAATAAAAGGTGTATAAATTAATGCCAAAAGACTGAAGGCTCCGGAGAGACAGAGAGAAAGAGCAAGCGTCATAGATGAGTGCACGCAGGCTCTGCCAGAAAAGTTTTACAGATGCACAAAAAAACATCAAAATAAATAACTCCGTAATTTCACTGCACATTTTGCCAGGTGCTTGAATAGCACCTGGACTACATTTTCTACTTCTCTTTCTCTAAGCTAATGGGAGACTTACCCATAAAACCCATAGTCTGAAACGGCATAAAAACTCATACTCTGCACTGCACCAATGACTGAGTCATTCTTGTTTGGATTATGTAGCCTACATGGCCGAAATTGGGACACCTGCAGGCTCATTTGACATTTTACTTTGAGTGTGTTTGTCAGCACAGCCTGGAGGCTGTTATCAGTGTTTGCCGCCGGAGCACCAACCTCAGCACAAACATGCACCTAGGAGTCAATTAGAACCCACATCTATCTGCACACACGCACCGCACACCGCACACTCGCTCACTTTGCCAAACATATTACCAGTGGTGCAAACATTAAAACTAATAAGCTTGGTTCAACTTCACAGCCATCGTCGCATTGCTGCGCAAGCTATTTTTCTCCATCTCTCCATGTCTGTTGTTCACTTCACCGCACGAAGGACCCTCCATCTCCCGCTCCTCCCTCCATCCATATATCCATCCATCCGTCCCTTTCTCTCGCTCTATCTGTCGTTCCAGCTCCAGATGGTAAGGCACTGTGACCAATTAAAGATGTCCAGGAGGAGAGAACCAGTTATAGCATGAGCCATCTGACCATGGATCTGTGCATGTGAACTCAAAATAGCACAAAAACACACATTTTCCTCATTGAACAAAGCTCGATCACTCCCCAGGTGCCCTAGTTTAATCCAAACGTGTGATAGTGGTGGGCAGTAACAGTAAGTCCACAGTCCAGCCTCATCTTAAAGTAATTGTGTAGTGCACATGCACACATCAGCAGAGGAAGGGGATAGTTGGGATTAAAGCCTGAGTTACACTTTGTTAGCCGATCTACAAGCTCACAACACGGAGACTAGATTACTGTTTCCCAAACAGTGGGTCGGGACCCATTTTTACGGATCACGACTCGAGCAAAAAGAAATGCATAAAAAAAAAATATATAATATATATATTATAAATGTTAAAACAAACACACAAATCTAAGAAATTCCATAAATACCGGTAATAAAAACAAATAATTAAGAAGTGGTGAAAGCGGGCCAAAGTCTAATCTCTCTTTTGGGTCTCGACCTGAAAGTTTGGGAACCACATCGTAGAGGATCTGTGTGCAACATCGGCAGGCAAACACATATAAATCATAAGGTGTTGCTACGCCGGCAGGTCATTGGTGTGTAATGCTTCGTCCGTCTGTTTGTGTTACGTGTGTACGACTGAGAGGCCGAGAGACTGATTGGCTGCATGTGTAAACCTCTACAATGACGGGGCTGGGCTAATGGAGGTGGGCAGAGCTACTGAACCAGCAGGCATCCGTCCAGCGGGGCAGCAGATGAGGGGAGCAACTGTCTGTCTGAGCCGGAGGGGAGTTCAGGCAGACATACTCTCCCTGTCTCGCTCTCTTTCTCTCACGCACGCACGCACGCACAATACGGCCCCCCAGGCAGAGCACAACCCTGGCACGAGAGCACAGGTGGCAGCATATGTTGCCTGTCTGGCCACCAGTCAGCCGAGATGGTGGGAGTGATTGTGTCTGTGCGTTTGTGTGTGTGTGTGTGTGTGTGTGTGTGTGTGTGTGTGTGTGTGTGTGTGTGTGTGTGTGTGTGTGTGTGTGTGTGTGTGTATATACACATACACACACATCATTAAAAATGAGTTTAATGGTGTAGTCACACACCGTGTTTTAGGGTGTAGTGTACTGTAAAATGACGAGTCTCGTCAGTCTGCCTTAGACAGTGGTGTGTCTCTCTAAAACAGGGTCTCTTTAAGATAGAAGCGGGTCTCTCTAAAGCCCAGTCCACACCAAAACTGTGCCGAACCTGCAAAAGTCAATGCAGACCACTGCAACTGGTTGCAATTTGCAACGAGTTGTGTTGCAAATCTTTAGTTTGGACGGGGCTATAATATGCTGAGTTCACACGGGAATACGCAAAGACGCAAAGATATACAGTGTATTTGTCGCTGTTGCAGCTTCCATTGACAATGAACACAGTAGTGCGCCCACTGTGCATTTTATGCCATTCTGAGCAAGACTAATAACCCTGTGCGCGTGCACATGTACAGCGGATTATCATGTACGCTGTTTCTACAATGAGTGGCATCTACAAAAAAAAAGGTAAATAAATATAAAAAAATATATATTAATCAAATCTCGTGTTTCTTGTGGATGGCCCAGATGATCTCGAGAAAACTACGGAATGAATTAATGGTATACTGCGTCATTGCGTCTGCCCATGTGAACGCAACACACGGGAGCGACGTGTCTCTCCAAAACAGTGGCAGTCACGCATCTGTGACAGACGTGTCGTAGTCAACAGATGAGGCGCATCCATTTCCTGTGTAATCTTGCGAGACTGTAGGCAGTGCCGGCAGGAGTGCTAGTTCTCCTAGTGTGTAGTTTGTTCAGCTGACATATAATAGGAGTGTTGGCTCATTGAAATAACACTAGCCTAAGACCTACACATTCTCACCACAGTAGTACTTTATAGTGACGACTTGGGGCACATGGTGTCGCTGTGTGAGCTTGTAGATCAGCTATTTTTGGCGCTCAACACCAGCGTGTCAACTAAATATAAATCAGGCTTAAAGGTAAGGCAACAGATAATGGGCAAGTTTTGATATTTACCTATTAGTTAGTCCATATCTAAACAAAATAATTGTAATTATATGGCAATTACTTAAAATGAGACGTTTTGGTACACCTGCTCCACCAGTGGACTCGAGTCTCCCAAGGTTTCTTCACTCCTTCCATGTTGGCACTCAAAACAAACCAGGGCATCCCACCCATTACATCATGTGTTTAAAGTAAACTAAACCGCTGTTTCCCTTTCCCAATAATGAGGCAGTGATTAGCATACTAACGATGTGGGTATGACACTAATCTTTTCACCAGTGTAGCCACACAATACAGAAAGACCCAGTGTAGAGGGAGGAAGGGGCTGACTGTTGACTATTCCGTAATACACTGCTTCCCAAACACTGGGTCGTTTTTTATTTGCTACATTTAGTTTTATTTCAAAACATTCAAATTCAATGATTATTTTTTTCAGTAATTTCATGAAGAAATAAAATAAATGAAGTGAAATTAACTGATCTACAAAGCTCACAACGCTGTGGGAAGCAATGCATTGTGAGCTTGTAAATCTGCTATTTTCACTAGTTTAGGTGCAAAAGTCTAATTTCTCTTTTGGGTCTTGAGCTAAAACGTTTGGGAACCACTGCTTAATACACTAACTGTATGCTCAGCTGCTGCAGCGAGAAATGGCCTGTGCTTGACCGAATAACCTGCACGAGTATGTTCAACTACGACTGTGTTTACGCACGCCAGTGTGTGTGAATGCACGCTTGTGCCAGTGTTTGTGTGTGTGAGTGTATATGTATATATGTCAACAGGGTTATCAGCACTTGTTCCCCAAACCATATAAAAGCAGCAACTTGTCCTGCGTTCCCCTCCATGTTCAGATAAGGCTTCAAAGTTGCTACCAAGATCAAACGGTGTCCTAGACTCTACTAACAATAACCACAAATTGACAACTCCTGGAGGCTATTATTCTCCTGTTCCACTCTTACTGTTACACACATACTTTTAAAAGGTGCACGCATGCGCGGTCACGCACACGTGTGTGCGCACACACACACACACACACACACACAGTTATCATAGCCTGCCCATTCACATCCATATTCAACAGCATCCATATTCACACCGTGCTGTGTTGTGTTAATCTCACAGAGAGGAGGCAGCGGGCCCCTGGGGGGTTAGCGCTTAGCTAATCAAATCATCAACCGTAGGAGCAGTGGTGCATCTTTGGCCCATTATATAAACATTAATAAACATATGCAGCACACACATACTCACTATACGCACTCACTCACTCACACACACACACACACACACACACACACACACACACACACACACACACACACAGTTGAACCTTTTCTCATTAGCTTGTAGTGTAGGTGTTCAACTGTGTCCTTGTGCTATGAGAGTGTTAATGCAGGTTTAATGACGCATTCTTGCCGTGACCCAGCAAGTTTTCTCTGAAACTGTAGCCTACTTATCAGCAGTGATATTTGGGACAAGAGGGAGGCCCCTCAGGTCCCTTTCGCCGCAGTCCACTTCAAGCTTTTTATATTGTACTTCGTCACATGGCTACGCAGCTCGCATAGAGTCACTTATTTTCAATGACTCTGAGTGAGACATGAAGTATAAATTAGGCTGTAGACTTCATGTTATCGATGACCGTTTGTAGCCATAGACTTAGATGACCAGTGAGTCTCTCATTTGCTCTATACCTGGTGGAAGCGGTGCGTCTTTCCAGCATATTGTCTGGCAGAAACTTTGTATCTATTTAGCTTGTGACTAAATAAGTACACTGGGTCCATTAGAAACTCTGTTTTCCATTTTACAGTTTAGGACATACAAGGTTTTTGCCTGACATCAAGAATATTACGAGTGACGGACAGCAAACGGGATAAAAGCCTCTTGTCTCGCTTTGTTCTGCTCCGCCCTTCGTGGCCTCATCCTGTTCTCCTCGCCGACGCTGCGGTCTATTCACAGTGTGGTACATCTTCTATTCAGCACTTTTCTATTGTCTCTCGGAGCGTTCCGCCGCGCTACCGTACATGTCCTCATGTGTTCTGATGGGAACGCAACGACTGTGTCTCTCTCAGACTCAATTACTGGTGCCACATCTGTCCTGACAGTGACAGACTGGTCAGTGTGTGACGATATGTCATGATGTGCGAGAGGCAGAGCATGCGTGCGCGAGCGTGTGTGTGTGTTGTTTATGTAGGGTCAGAGTGGCAGTAATGACATTGAGCAGGAGGCCCTGTCCGTTAAAGGAGATGAGATGTGCAGGGAAATGGCACGCCAGACACAGTGATAAAATCACTCTCCATTTGGAGTCCTGCCCGGGCCTCGGCTCAAAGCTTGCTTGCACACACACACACACACACACACACACACACACACACACACACACACACAAAAGAGGGACAACAAGGAGAATGCAATCGTAAATGAATTTGGGAGGTGATGTTGAGGCCAAGGAAAGAGAGAGAGAGTGTGTTACGGGAGGAAGGAAACCACAAAGCAGTGAGGAAGACAACAGCTGTAGATAAAAGAGTCGAACATATACTGTAGGCCAGTGCTGGCAATCAATACCACCAGACAGGAGAGACGACCTACCTCTTCGATTAGTCTCAACCTTTCCGTCCATCAATCCACTCATCCCTCTCTCTTTTTAACCATTTTCTTCATCATCTGCCCATTCCTCCTCCCCCGTCTCCATTCAATCTGACCCCACCCAACCCCCCCGTTTTCCGCCGCATGCTTCAATCAGCTTACTTTCCTCCCGCGATAGATCAAGGGACGAGGCCGTATTGACAAAACCGACCGACCTACATGACCGACACTCAGGAAAGAACAAGGTTGGGGGAGGGGGGGGGGCTTGTTGAATCGAATCACCAACCTCAGATGGATGGATGCGGAAAACGCACAAAATCAGATAAAGGGAGAGTTAGTACAGAAGAGAGAGCTGGGATGAGGCGGCAGCCTCAGTGTCACCCGGGGTAAAAGATGGAACTCCAGATGACATCTCCGGCTTCAACCTATCCCATTAAGTGAAGTAGAGGTAGGAGCTTGTGGCTCGGGCCATGAACAGAGGAAGGCAGGAATAAAGCCACAAATCAGACGGGCACAGCGCTGAACTCAGCAGAGGGCATGATTCAGACTCTTTTGTACTGTGTTTTGCAGCTGCACGGAGAAGTCACGGCTTGACCGGGGCACATCAAAGTCTGTCTTCTTAAATCACTCTGCGCCCACAAACAAGAGTGCGGTGTGTAGACATTAGGCAAGAAAGAAAAAAAGCAAACTAGCACATGTTCGCACGCGTACATGCACGCGTTTTTAAAACATTTTGAATAATCTTTCATTAAAAAATTATCTTTACCTATAATGACATGCCCAGAGTGGGGAAATTGTTTACATCTCTGTACAAGTCATTTTTAACCAATGAAAATTATTAAAAAGAGAAAGCTTGAGGCTAAATAAGTAGTATTTGTTCATTTTTTTCCTTCCATTGTATGAAAAGTAACGGTCTTGAACATACAAGGGTTCTACCCAACAGTGACGACATGCACATGAATAGCGCTGCACACAAGCACACGTCTGACATAATTGCATTTTGACATTGCGTAGTTGTTGTGTTAACTACATCAGCCGGGGTCCAGCTCTAGGGCAGGGCCACAGTTCCATCAGGTGAAAGAATTACATTCCCTCGTGGAATGAGAAAGAGAAATGAATGCAGGCCTTGGATTTGGTACAAATACCACGGCCATGAGAATAATGTAAAATAAAATGAAAAGTCTGCACGGAGAACTGCAAAATTGTAACCCTGTTTGTTCAGCAAATGAATAAATGGCAGACATCACTCAAGCGAAAAGACCCAACTTTCTGCCGCCTCTCTCTTCTGCTCTGTCTCTTCTCCCCTCTCTTCCATTTGTGTGTGGGTTAATTGCATTTAGAACTCATAGCTGTTAGTAACTGCAGTAACTGCATTAACCTCGGGAGCCTCGTTAGAGGCAGACTATTTAAAAACACGCCCTCATAAAGCTAGTTGTACTGCGGGTAATGCCCGGGGGGAGGTGTAACCAATCAGACTGAAGTCGTGAAGAAGAGCTAATCATTTATTGGTCACACACTCTAATATAACCAGCCCCTTCAATCTCACCCTGCAAACCCCCCCCCCCCCCCCCCCCCCCTTCGCTCATTCTCTCCATTTCGGCTCTTTTTCTATTTCTACAGATCTCTGCCTTTCTGAGTGAGCCATCTCTCTTCAAAACCACTCACTGGTGGCCTGGGCCGGCTTAGCGGTCCAGGCACCTAGGCCTGTAATCCAGCATGTCGTGCGTTTGAGTCCCGATCCCGATTCTATCTACTGTACCCCCCCCAACACACACACTCGCTCGTACCCATGACTTTTCGCTCTCGTCAAGCCACAGTGGAAAATACTGAAACTCATGGATGAAAGTGTAACACGTCTTACGTCTCCCTATTTCTGTTACTATCCAACTTCAGCAACCGGAACAGCTAGCAGCTATACCAAATGTTCACAGTGGGATCTGAATATCGGCCAGCAGGGATGACTTGGTCTCCTGCGGCGTCTTCTACGACAGACTGGGATCTGCAATCTGCATGGTGACGAAGAGCAGCGTGAAATGTGTGTGAGAGCGAGGTGCTTGTTGTGAGCCAAGCTTGAGCCTCGTGGCTGGGCTCCCTAAACACAACCTGTTGCGTAGGAGAAGGACAGACCACGATGACAGTGTCATGCTGTTGTCCTTTTTAATATCTGCAATGTGGTGCGTCGCGCGCGCGTGCACACACACACACACACACACACACACACACACACACACACACACACACACACACACACACACACACACACACACAGTAGGAGTCAAGGCCTTAGTTCGTCATGAGGGACTCCTCTTCCTACTTTCTAGGATCCATAATTCCTGGGCCTGAGTCCAAGGTGTGAGCTAATAACACAAGAAGAAGTGACCTCTGACCTTGAGGGAGATTCACAACACAGCGGTCATGTCGTGCTAGCCTCTGACCGCGACACGATTGTGTTACTGCCGCTAAAAGAGATTCAGGTGGTGTGAGGAAGAAATTAATCAAAAAGTGAGAAGTAGAAATGGTTTTATTTTATACTCTATGTGCAAAATGCATATTCCCTGGGGAAAAGAAAGAAAAACAAAAGGCACACAATCTAACTCTAAAATAACTGATTTATGAAATGGTGATTTCCCTTCAGCACGCTGGGGAAAAAAATGCCACTTGACGATTTAAGACACATTAGCCAGTAGTCGAGCAATCATGGCCAATTATTCTTTTCAGATGTGTACCATTTACTATAAAGCCTACGGCAGTATTGGCACTTAGGGGGGAGTTTGGCTGAGACTAGTACTGGTTTAATTTGATTGGTCTGGCTTCAGTATCAGTGTACCCCCCCCCCCCCCACACCCACAAGCTGTATGCACACACTGGCCCGCCTGCAGACAGTCGCCTGCCAACCTTTTCTGAAAAGGTATATCAAATGCGCAACAAATGGCAGCAGGATCATCTTTCCGAGCCACAAACACAAAATGAGGCGGACGATTCACTGCAGACAAAGCAGAAGCGCAGAAGAACACTGACACACAGTATCAGACAGAATAGTGTCCAGGTGTGCTGCCAAAACCCGTCCCTCCCCCTGGGCAACAGCCAGGTATAGAGTTTCGAACCCCACCACCGTCCATCCACCCACTCACTCACTCACTCTTTCATACCACGGTGACGGTTGGAAAACAGTTCCCTGTAGGCCGACGTCATTCTTTGTCAGAATACAGATTACGTTGGTCTTTTAGCCTTATCATTTAGCTCCTGTCCGTGTCCGTCTCCTTATGTCGATATCTTATCATCCCTTGCATGTCCAAAACCGTTACTTTTACAGGAAATGAAACAATAGAACCTGTGCTCTAATGGATCCGATGATCCAATGTAGTTATTATTTTGTCACACGATCTTGTGAATGTTTTATTAGTTCAATATTGTTTGTTTTTTTAAAAGCCACAGACAGACTTTTCAACCTTGCATCCCTACCTCAGGCCCGATTGTTTGAAGCTGTACTGGAGTGTTAAGTTACATTTCTACACCGTACAGCAGCGGCTAACCGTTAGCCAATAAGAAATGTGTAACCGACGAACACTAACGGCTAATGGTGAACCGATAAGATAAAAACAAAAGACTGCCTCTTCTTCTTTTTTCTTTTTTTTTAATTACATTTTTATCCCACGATTTTGTAACCCATTTTTTCACCCAGTGCACAATTATCTAATGTATTCCTGGGCACTACACTTTCTCTGCCCACCTGGGGGGGCAGCGGACTGACCTCATGCTTCCTTCTATGCATGAGGAGTCCAAGCTGCATCTTTTCACCTGACAAGGGAGAGTTTCCCCGGCCGGACGTAGCGCGTGGAAGGAACACGTTATTCCGAAAAAGTTCCTTTCCCCTCCATCAGGCCAGGGGGAGGTAGTTTAGAGACCAGGATTACTGCATGTTTTTGTGAGGGTACCTACCCCAAGGGACACGGGGAGAACATGCAAACTCCACACAGAAAGGCCCTTTCGCCAACCCTGCCTCGGGTATGAGCACTGATGACGCGGAGGAGAGAACACACCCCCAGCGCCCACAGCGTCCCCAGCAGGAATCGAACCCAGGACCTTCTAGCTGTGAGGCGACAGCACTACCGACCGTGACCCCACACCCTGGCCTCTTCTAACTTTCTCCATGTTATTAGCCTACACTCCAGAGCTGTTTGGGGGGCGAAAGGGAAAGTGTGTGCACTGCAGCAGCCACTGGGCTTTCGCCAAACTTTGGTCAAATTAACTATCATTGCATCTCTCGGCACAGGATGGTGGCCATTGCGCTGTCTGCGTGCAATTTGCGTGTATTTACGCACATGAACTGGCTACTGGAGTTTATGGCTCGACTGTTGGATTCACTCAAGAGTTATTTGACAATTTGTGCTGTTATGTTGGCGAGGAGTGGAACGTTTATTCAGCCGTCTTATTGACACAGAGTATGCTCGACAGACACACTGCAGACAACCTGGCTGGTAGTGGTAGGTAAACTAAACGATGCGGTGGTTGGAGGCTTGGTACCCTGGCTTTGCCAGACACAACGTGGACTCACTCATACTAACCAGAGCCATGCTCAAAGGTAAACAAACGGTCGGCGCTTTCATATATGGAGTATACAGTTGTCTACGAACCTACGCGTAAATACCACCAGTAGGTACCGTTAGCCTAGCTACATTTATTAACGTCGTACATGGCAGAGAAAAAGTTTAATTAGCCGGCAAGACCTGACGGTAACCGGTTAATAGAATGTCTCCATTTGGCCAGCCCTACACAGTAGTGAGTAGTAGTACACACTTTATTATTATCGTTTTGTTTTAAATAGTTTTTAAATTACAGATCGGCTGTTTCTGCTGCTTTCGCACGGCACTCTCTTACAACGAAGTATTAATTCATGGAAAACCATAAACCGGAGATACTCCCCAACAGTGACGTCATTCTTCCTGATCCTCTCTAGTCCGCTGCCACCGTTTAATCCTGTCCTTCCGACATCACCCTTGTTGACGTGTTCACACTCAAAGACATGCACATGATGCACGCACACTTCCTGCTCAGTAACAGCCTTTTCCCTAAAATAAATCACACCCGTGCATGTGAACTGAGTGGTGCAACTCCTCTCTCTCTCTCTCTCTTTCTCTCTCTCTCTCTCTCTCTCATATTAGCAGGCTGTCTTTCTCTCTGTTTCTGGCACAACAGCGCCCCTACTGGTACTAATAGTCATACTCGTGCTCACAGTCACATAGGTGCATGGGTGGTGGGTGAACGTCACATAGATAGGCGGACACGGACATTACTGTTCATTACGGTTGCACCACTAAAAAAAAAGGCCATGCGATGAAAGAGCATTCATAATATGGTATATTAATAAGGGATAGAACAACAGAGAGACAGGAGTTTGTTAGAGACACGTGGCCAGGCGGGGGGAGACATTGAAAGTGGTTTCGATGTGAAGGTGGGAGGTTCTACAGGACATGGGTATAGTGCTCGTCAGTTTGGGTCCGTGCGTGTGCATGGGCCTGTCACAATCATTAATTGTCCATACATTTTCAAAAATAGCAGATCTACAAGCTTATCCGCTATTTTGGACAGAAAAAACTATATTAATGGGTCAGTAATTTTATTTAAGTTAATTGCCACATCTGCCCTGTGCAATTATTTGTGTGACAATTAATCGCCAGCTTTAATTTGTAATCGTGACAGCGCCACGCGTGCGGCTGCCTTGAGGGGGGGGGGGTGATCATGACAGGGTAAGAAAATAAAATATAGAAAGACCACGTAGTTTACCTCTGACCTCTGGAACTGGGTTAGGAGGCTAGACACATAACAGTGTCCCTCAACACCACCGCACACAACTTCATCTTGGGCGCGCACACACGTACACACACACACACACACACGTCTATAAATACCGTGTTCTATCAGTGGTTTCACATTGGCCCATGTCTGAGCCCTGGCCCACATTCAGATCATGCTGCTCATACTCAAAAGGCACAAGTCAACGATATAACTGTGCACGTGCCAGCCAGGCAAGGATAACACCAAACCCACTGCTCTGCTAAACGCTAAGCAGTGAGCACAACCCCCCACCACCAAGAAAACAGACCTGGCGTATTGATCAATGCACGCTGAGCTCTCACTGTCACTACAGAAATAATTAGCATTATTGACATTGCTCACCTCGTAGTGATACTATTATATACCACTGTGAGGGGACGCACCGGACACGTGGACATTAACGTGTTAATGTGACTCCATGTTTAAGGCCACACAATCGGAGACCCCAATAATCTCCACCCACCACCACCCCCCCCCCCCCCCCTCTCTGATTAAAGGGCATTAACACTGAGGGGGATGGGAGCGGGCTAGAATGCCAAACATGAGAGCAAAACCTCCACAACCATGTCAGCTGTGCACTTGGACCTCAGGGAATGTTTGGGGAAATGTGTGTGTGTGTGTGTGTGTGTGTGTGTGTGTGTGTGTGTGTGTGAGAGGGGGTGGGGGGGAAGGAGAGGCAGCGGGGAACAGATGCCATTGACAGAGAAGTGTTTGAATTCTCACACACTGTGGGGACACACAGGGTGTGTTATTGAAACAGCTCGGGATGGGGGTGGGGTGGTGTGTGTGTGTGTGTGTGTAAAGGAGTGAGGCATTCATGTGGGGTGAGGCACGATTTCCTCTGGCCAGAACAGGTGGGACTCAGTGTGACACTGAAGGCCAACACTTCCTCTGCCTCTCCTCCCACACACCCACCCGTCCATCCCGTTGAAATCCGTCAAGTATTCATCGAGAGACGCTCGCCCGCGAGTGGAATTGCCTACGCATTGACCTGCTGCACCAACCATACACTCACACTGTAATCAGCACCTCTGTACTTGCTTTGTTCAAACTAGCCATTGATGATGAGAAAGATAACGATATGATAGATGAAGCCATTTGAAAAGATAAGTCATATGCTTTATTAAAAAGAACTACAGCGGTAATCTTGCGGTTATCCTTCAAAGGTATCCGATATCACGGGGAGCGGCCTGCTGGTGAATAATCCACCATGTGTGTGCGTGGCTGCG
>NC_137877.1:33214636-33339636 GCF_963924005.1 Protomyctophum bolini | reverse complement strand
AATAACTGTGTATTATTTGACCAGAAAGAGATCTGCCCTAGCCATACGCAACATTTATTTAAAGATGTGTGCACAACACATGACCCACACACCTACATGTAAACTTCACCTTTCAGTTCACTTTACAACCTATTTCTCAGAGTGATGAATCCAATGCAGTGAGTGCACTATAAAATGATTTCCATTGATCCCAGGAAATCAAGGAACAGACAAATTGATCAATTCCATATTCCATATGCATACCTCTCTGTATCAGATATATTTATCAAGCCACATAAGTATTTGGCTAGATACATATTTGACTTTAAGCAGCATTAAATATCTGATCACAAAACTAGGATTCTTGTATAGAAACAGAAAACAGTTTCCCTTTGAACAGTTGAGGCAACAGTAGACTATGCCGATAGCATCTACAGACTGTGGTTGCTTCCACTGTCAAACCCCTAGACTCAGTTTATCATTCTGCATTCAGATGTATTACCGGTAATCCCTAGGACACTTTCCTGCTCGGGGCGCAGAGGCGTGATAAACACGTATCTTTTCATCCATGAATTCCTTATAGATATACACTAACACCACCCTAGTCTGTACATTTTTTCCTATGCTGGACTACACCGCACACAGGTCTCTACTCTCTATCGAACTCACTCTAGCACGAACTGTCTTTAGCTTTTATATTATGTCATGTGGGTTTATTCTGAGTTTGGAAATTGTGCTTGTTGTGGTCACATGGAATCATCTTCAACACATCCTCAAGATCAACACCCTGTTCAATTGAAGATGATGACCTCATACCACTACACCTCAGTGTTCAGACATTTACAGCAGTGGTTCTCAAACTTCTTCATGTCAAGGAGCCCCAATTGTATATGCATTTGGTCCAGGGGCGCCATCAGGACGGTAAAAGTGTGGGGGGGGTGGGGACTATTGCGCAGCTAAATGGAAACGGTGCTAGACCATGGCATGCACCAGCGCCAGTCAGCCCGGGTCGGGAAAAATAAATAAAAAGGACCAGGCTTCCCCAAATAGTGAGCGCTAGAAACGAGTCAAACAACCCAGAGACTACATTTCCGGGTATAGGCGGAGTGGCTGCAGCTGCCTGTCGCACAACAGAAACTGAATGTTAATTACCCTTTTTTTTGCCAGCTGAGCTTATGTCAACGAGGAATCTACGAGGTATATTAGCAGCGACATTGCTTTAATATGTAGTTTCAAGGCTTTTGCGGCCACATTAATTCCATTTTCTCCAGAAACTGGCTGTATCAAATATGAATGGACATCATTAACGATGCACAGCCACTCCCCTGACAGAAAGGCCGGGGTGGTCGGTTTATTTTTCAAACACAGTTCTTATATGAAGCGACCTAAAATCGCCCTATGGAGATTTAAATGCAAATAAAAAATACATGAACCTGTGTTTTGGAGGCCTCAGAGACTTTTGAGGCTTAAATAAAGGTTTCAAATTAATCACAAGAAAATGCACAGAAACAAGTGCATGTGTCTCTCTATTATACTACACTACACACCACACTACAGAGTGTGTGTGTGGATCTTTTCCTCTCTAGATTTCTCACCCTAGGTTAACCATTCTCCAAAATCAATCTGGCTCTTACTCCCTCAAGGCCCACAGAAAACATTTGGCCCCTTTAACATCATTACCAGACAGCGAGAACCAGCGAGCGAGCATTTCTGAAGATGCTGGAAACTGGAGGGAGAAAGAGGAATGTTCAAGGAAGGTAAATGTTGACATTTACACAGGATAGGAGGTGGCCATCGTACTGTAGGACCCTGCTGTTCAGTTGATAATATTGTCTGTCCTTTACCATTGGAAATGTACATAGAACCTGCTTAAAGGGCCATTCACACTAAGCACTATAACTATAAGCCAAATTAATGGCAGAGTTCACACCAAGTCACCAACTATAAAAAACACCAACTATAAAAAAAATACAATGGTGAAGTATAGTTATAGTGCTCAGTGTGAACGGCCTTTGAGGCAGTGTCTGTGAGGCCTAACGGTTGACCGTTACGATAAAATCACTTTGATCCTTACACGAGTTAAATTAACACAGCCCTGTGTACAACGGTCATTGTTTTTGGGTCATTTAAACACAGCAAAAGAGGATTCATTTAACTAATCCTAATGTGCAAAATCTGTCCAGTCTGTATGTTTATGGGCTTTGTCTCACGCCAGGAGCCCTATTTCCTTAATTTGGGGATTTAGTATTGTGTAAGAGGCGTTCCCCCGTAAACAATGCTCTCTTGTGCCACCACCTAAATCCTTAAAACACCTCCGCTACCCATTACATTATGCATAGGTGTGGTTTGGGCGTTACGCAACTTAAACCAATAAGTGTGCCTGCCAGGTGCCATTGCCTTTAAGAGATCTATTATCCATAATGCATTATGCCCTGGACCTTGCCTTGTGGAAGAGCAATGCGTGCTGCCTTGGAATACATTTATATCAGATTCAGAGCGTTGTTTTGCGTGTCCAGTATCTGACTATCTGCCATCCACTCCGCGACCAACACAGCCAAGTTGTGTCTTTAATTTGGTGATGAGGTGTTGAAACTAAACGAGGGAATAGTGCATAATGCGCCTTGGTACAAATCTAATAACTTATTTGACTAGACAATTAAACACATTGAGCACAAGGAATTGACACTGCTGATTATAGGGAAATTTGGTGTGGTTTGGGCTTTAGGGACTTTTGACAGAAAAAAAAGGATTATGACCACGGATATGCTCCAAAAGGCCTCTTTCCCCTCCACTAGTACTGTAGTGCCCTTGATTGGTGAGCATCAACAAATACTACTAATCAGATTATTCTTACTCTTCCTTCTAAATACGTATCCTTTATGTTTTCCTTGGATGATAATCATCATCTGTTATCAGAATGTAAAAATTACTTATCAGTGCAGTACTCACTGATAATCTCTGGCCCTCCCAACGCTTCCAATACCCTAGTTAAAAGGTCTTGGAAGCGGTAGAAAAACTAGAAATAATATCTCCAAATGATTCAATCTTTTAGAGCTATTTTAGAAATACCAGTAAGACGCCTAAGGACATAATTTTCAATTTATAACATGGTAAATCTATATATATATTCAAATATGTGTCTCATGAGTTTTTAAGTTTTAATATGGAGAATGATCTACTTGCATAGTGCCGCATCACTGATTGGAGTTGAGATGAGTCATTAAAGAGGGAATGTCATGCTATCCGCAAGGCGCCGCGTTGACAGATTGGATGTCTGCTAGTACAGTATTTTTGATGCATAACAGCACCGTCATACGGCAAAGCACACATCTAGCAAAGCCACAAGCACCTCAAACCGGGGAGATTTATGGGTGAAATGCGGCGGCTGGCCCAGTCTGTCACAAACCTTATTATTTCCACTACCAAATATTTTAGTTACACTAATATTGTTACTTTGTTTTATTATTTTTTTAATTAAAAAAATCTCTGGTCACATTCATGATTCAGCGCACTGGGTCTCTCTGAGCCCCACTGGAGGGGAGGGGCAGAACGGAAGGGAAGTGAGCAGACAGTCCACGCTGAACGTTGTGGGGACACAGGGGTCTTGGTGAATGGGAGGGAGTGGGAGTGGGACTCGAGTCTGATATATGGACTTGTGCAACAGTTACCCAAAAAAAACAGGCCAAATGCATTGTAACTATAAGATATTCGATAGAAAATTATATTTTTATATTATATCTAGCCAGTACAAACCCAAATGTGCCAACTAAACGGCTAGCCTAACCTGCTAGCCAGGCGTCGCGTGTAGTTTCAGACTGCTTTCAGTGAGACCACGTGATGTTATCATAATGATATTTTTCAAGGCCATTGGACCTTTAGGAACAAAAGGGAAACTCGTATGCATGCGAGCGAGCGTGAAAGGTGATCGCTTACTCTCCTGCAAGAACACGCCATGCGGTTCATTGCTGTGATCTTAGCCGACTCTTGAAGAATAACGTGGAGGAAGGAAGGAAATTGTGGGAGCCAAAGGTAGACAAAGTCACAAGTTACAACATTTCGAAATGTGGTTCTCAGTGTATTTTTAATGGAGGAAATGTCAGAGTGTATTTGTATGAAAGAATATTAAGAGTGAATGTGTAGTAAATGAAGCTGCAGTGCCATGAGGTTGCACAGAAACAAAGGATAGTGATGTGTGTGAACTTAAGTGTTTGATCAGCATCATCTTCAGTGATGTAGTTAAATCATTTGTGAGAATGCAACAGCCTTACTTCAATGGGGATTGTTTTGGGAAGAAGCAGTTGTCCGTGCAAGGGTCTCAGGTTGCAAAGGAACAATTGAATTGGGCAGCTGATCCAGAAGCCATTGAAGGGCGTGGAGGAGTGGGGTGATATGGAAGGGCAACGGCGAGCCACCTCGTGTTCAAAACGGTTAAGAAATGACCTCTGTAAACCCACTGGACTCCGTGTGTGTGTGTGTCCACAGTTTCACAAGTTTTCAGTTATTATATAGAGGGATATAAACAAGTTTCGGTCAAAAAAAGGGGGTTGAGAATGTGAGAGGTATGCCAGGTATGTGCCAGCAGAAAGACAGACAATTCAATCTGAATCTTTTTACAGGTCACACTAGCACTCAGGCTAAACAATGTTGGTATGCACTATGCAGGTACATCCCAAATCTCCCAACTTGCTTTGGGCCAGCAAGTCTCATTACGAGTTGGACCTCCTGCATGTACTGCTCTGTTCTAAAGTCTACTCTCTGATGTGGGTTGCTGTTATGGAGCCCTCTATAGAGCCCTGGAGCCCTCTATAGAGCTGCTACCTGGTTAACTGGACCTGAAAGCAGTATTTACAGAAGCAGGGGGGGAAAAAGAAAAAACTAAATAATTCCACATGTTGACAGAACTAGAAGATGGGGCTGAACAAAGGCGAAACAGCTTACCAGCTCTACACCCCCCGCCCCGCCCTCAACAACAAAAACAACAGCAGCAGTGATGGAGCATGAGCAAGCTGGTTTGGGTGAGTGACCCCGGCTCACACCACCGTTGACAGCCATTACACTACAACAGATTTCCAGCCGTAGATGCTTATTGACGGCTAGGCTCCCACCCCAACGTCGGCTTGGTGTGTAGCAGCCTTGCAGGGTGACGCTGTATAAATACGTCTGACTTAAGAGACCACATCTGTGTACAATACACATTCAATATCATTTCTCCACGAAAGCTAATGATTTTGATTTATGAACAATGCAGTTCAGATACTGTAGATATTAAGACTGTGGGTGTGTGTGTTCGTGCGTGTGTGCGTGTGTGCCAATAGAGAAAACAAGAAAGTTAGAGGTGGACAGAGAGGTGTGTGTTTGGCCTCTATTAGACACCAGTTACACAGGCCAGAAGAGCACCAGTCACCCACACATCAGTGAGAGGACCAGAGAGAGGTGGAAAGGGATAGCAGGCTTCACAGTGGAGTCTGAAGGTCGTGCACATTGTTAGCTTGTCATATGGCAGTGTGGGGATATGGTATAGGTTGCAGGTTAAAGACAGTATTATGGGGGAGGTTTTGTCAGCCATAAGCGTTAAGGAGGACTGCCTATTGTTCTCCTTAAACCTAATTTATATGACAGTGTCACTCATGGAAAATTAATGAGTACTAGAAAGAGCAGTTCCTGGAAGAATTTGCGTGGGCTCGCTGAGAACAGCTATAAAGAGTAGAATGACACTTTTAAGGAGTACAACAGTTGGATTTAAAATTAAATGCATAAATATGTTTAGCAGACACGGCATCTGAGTGGAAGTTAGTTATTACCTTGCAAATAGCAGTGTCTAATAACAGTGTGGCTCTCTGAGCATCTATAGGACTCCATATTTGGGCAAGGTTTCAACCTGACCCCAGTCACCCCACTACCAGACTTCAATTATATAAAATAAAAAAGTATGGTTAAATATTTCAAGAAATATAAAACATACATGAAAGAAATAGTTGGAGGTACGTTGACCTACTGCCAACGTGAACAGACATTTGGTGCCGGTGGGTTTTTCAAAACTTTTAATAGCTTAACATTTACAAGTTTGAATTAGGTTTCTAGGTAAAATAGATGCAACGTGAAACTGGCTTTTTAATACCCATTGACTCCCGCATGAATGTTTAAAATAATTAATATTTTAGTATTTAAAGAGAATGAACAGTGTTTCTGTCTCAAGAAAGGAATGTGCAAATACTTAAGAGTCACAAAAAAGTAGTCGGAATAAATAATAAAAGCAAAGATAATATGAGAGTGCTTGCTACCAGAGAGCCAACTAATTAGGCTTTACTTAGCGGCAAGAAAAAGATAATCTCACACACACACACACACACACACACACACACACACACACACACACACACACACACACACACACACACACACACACACACACACACACACACACACACACACACACACACACACACACACACACACACACACACACACACACACACACACACACACACACACACACACACGTGACACACGCACAAGGAGATGGCATATGACATCTTTCTTTTGCTCTCATTTGAACCACTTTTGTGTCACAGCAGGGTTATGCTGGGTTCCGTTCTTGCTGTGCTACAGTACCTAGTCCTGATTTATGGATCTCTTGGGCTATCATACGCATGACCCCACCTGAGTGCCTGCCTGTCACAGCTGTTAGGACCAGGCTGGTAGCAATGGGGCAGTATAAGACATGGAGAGAGACGGTGTGTGTGTGTGTGTGCGTGCCACACTGCAAGCGCGCATGCATGCGCATTATGTTCAATGGCCACCCCTTACCAACCTTGTAATAAATAAGTAATTGGTAAGGACAGAGTTGGAGTCAACAGAAGGGTAGGGTCTCTCTCTCTCTCTCTCTCTCAAGCCACGGTGAGTGTTTTTGACCAAGTTATTCAACCACAACATGAACACACCAACTGCACAGTTACAGACCAGGAGCGGTGAATGACCCCTCCTGGCCTTGCCTGGGGTGTAATCCCACTGATCCCCCCCCCCCCCCCCCCACACACACACACACACACTTCAGCGTGCATAAAAACGCTTAAACTACAAAGAACACAAACCATTAGACTTGACCCGAGTTACATAATGGGGAATCCAGTCAACAGTTAGACATACAATACTCAAGTGTACAGGACGGAACAGCATCCTCCATCCTATGTGACACAGATGCCAATAATAGCTATACCATGTAACTATATCTCACCAGGCTGCCTCACGGCCGCCTGAAGCCCCCACTCTAAAGTTTCCTCTCCACTTGTTTGTGCATGTGAACCATGAAATCACACAAAACACACCTGTGTGAACTGAGCGTTGCAACTATACTTTTATTGTTATAGTTACTGTACTTGTACTGTATTGTAGTAGTACGGTGCGGTATACTGTACTTTGATTGTTTTTGGAGGACATGAGAGTTACAGCGTGGGGGTCCCCGGAACATCCAGACCCCCAGGAACACGACCAGAGGACAGGCCCTGTTCCGGGGAGCCTCCCCGCGTCCGAAACGGTCGAGAAATGACAGTTATCGTGTTGCAGCTTTCCGTGATATAGACCAGTGGTTCTCAAAGTGGATTCCATGGCATCTCTAGTTTCCTTTAGGGGGGTCGAAATTGACCATTATGAGTCTGTAACTCTTGACAGTGAACCAGAACCAAATGGACCCTGACTGGTTCTAAATGTACACTGTCAGAGCTTGACATTTGAAAGTTTGAGAACCTCTAGACGACGGAGTCTGAGACCCACGTCGCGCTCCACAGATTCCATGTGGACCCTGAGCTAGTTTTTCTAAGGTTGCAGCAAAACAGAGTACCGCTAGACAACAACAAAGAGGAGCATGACTTTCAGGAAACCAGATGGAAACGATCAGCTTAGTTAGTAGGTAAAAGCGGCAGACAGGAAACAACATGACATCATTCTCAGGCATTGCTGATCCTTTTAAAACCGTGGGAGGAGAGCGTAATCAGGAATCATGAGTTCGTGCCAGTTACCTTAAACCCAGTCTGTGAATGCAAGGGTATATTGTGTGCTGCTGTGCACCCACCATATACAATTACAGACACACACACACACACACACACACACACACAACCACCTACCCCATATCCATTAGCTATGTGGACATCTGCTACCCCATCCACTGACAAAGACTACACCCCCATCTCTACAATTCTCCCCCAAACACACCCTAGAGCCCTGCACCCCCTCTCCTCCACAGCTTTTAATGACAAAGCCCCTCCGTCGAGCCCTCCTTAAAACCCTCGCAATCACAAAAACCCAGAATATAAGCAATGGATCTATAATGCCCGCATCCTGGGATTAGCCACAATTACGGCACAGCCGACTAAACTTGTTTCAAAATAACACCGGACGATAAAAAACAATCTGCTATCTTCGTTAATTATCCATCTTGCGCTTGTTCACATAAGCATGACAGCTGTATTTGCTTTGTGTGCGGCAGTTCATATGCATAGCCTATGATTGGCAGCTCACTTTCACTTTCTATCAAGCTCGGTGTTTGTGCATTAAGCCACTGATTGGAAAGTAAACCAATTCTCTATTAATTAGTCTACTTCAAACAGACTTCTCTCCCATTGTAAGTAATTTCTGCTCTCAGGCAACAAAAAACGCAAGCGCTTGTAAATACTTGCAATTATGCGCATGCAATCACAGGCATGCATGCATTCATGTGCTCACACAACTCACAGGCAAACACATCTCTTTCCAAAGAGGGTGTAGTAAGCTCAGTAGTCCGATGCATTTAGCATCTTTGCCAAACTGCTATCTATAAGAAAACAAGGGACAAAGCCTTCGTTATAACACTCACCTGACTCACATCATGCACTCAGTCCAATACTTATTTATTAGCTGCTTTTGATTGTATTTGACTAACAGTGGCAGCTGTTAAGTGAGACCAACATCAATTAATTTGCAGTTTGCTGTTTCGGTATGGGTCCATAGCGTATACGGTGTGTGTACTGTGTGTGTAAATTACCGGGTATAGTAGGCGGGCTCTAGACTGGATCACACTGGTGTGTTTGGAACAGAAACCAAGGAAAGCATTTTCAAGTTCACCATTCACGTTCATTCGTACTCTTTCGACAACACAGCTAGATGGGATGTTTGAGTAGGTGAGTAGAGAATTCTAGCCGTCTTCTAAAGACACAAGGGGAACACTTGCTATGCATGTCTAGAATGCTTTATAAAGACACATATACATTATATCTACTTGTAAGATTGTATAATGCCTTATAAAGTATCATAATACGTCATAGTTACTGGTTACTCAGACTTAGTCACAGGATCATAGTTTTGTTTAAATTGTTATAAATTTAAAGTATTTGTATTTAAATTTAAAGTATCAGGCCCAGGAAATGATTCCCAATGAATTTTTCCCATAGACATTTAAAAAAGTATTTATTTAAAGAGTTTACTTTAGCGTTACGCCGCGGACAAAGCCAACTGGAGTTGTGACAAATCATGACAATAAACACAATATTTTGGACCAAACTAATAATTACAAAGAAGAAAAAGAGTTGTTAGAGTTGGCTTTGTACTACGCTTAAAAGGTCTTTAAATAAATACTTTTTGAAAAGTCTATGAGGAAAATGAACGGAGAATCATTTCCTGGGCCCTGGTAGGGGGCGGGACTGCGACGCTCTATAACTATGAGTGTCAGGCTAAAGTACCAAAAATGGCCGATCTACAAGCTCACAACGTATCACCATGCGATGCGAGCGGCTATAATTACCTGCTCGGATTAGAGAAGCCAGGTTGAAAGCAGCCATGTCTGTCTGTGGTGTTGATGAATATATAATTTAACCAATGAAAAGTATTCACAGGAGCTTGTGACTAAATACTAACTACACTGGATCCATTGCATTAAACATTTCCCTGAAAAGTAACCGTCATTTTTAGGCATACAGGTTTTCTGCCCGACAACCATACAAGAAGCACATTAACAGGGGTACAGTCACCGTGACGTTTTGTAGGAGGACAAACGTGAGTACAGTACGTGCGTACGGTATAGTGTGTGTGTGCGTGTCTACGCTCAAGCGCCACTGACTGAATATGGATCAGCAGTGTGCAGAAGACAAGAGAGGCGTCACCATAGTTACACGGCCTTGTGCGTATCCCACCAGCGCCGGCTCCGTTCGGGTGGAGGATCAAGCAGAGTGTGGGACACGACTCGTGATGTGGGTGTTTATGTGAACTGGAATCCTCTGGCTAGCCAGTCATCACGGCCTCATGGAACCGCAGAGGGGTGAGATGTCCTTTGAAGTGGACGGTGGAGGCTGCTCGTAAACGGTCTGAGGTAGACCTGGTGCCACTTAAAGCACAGATTCCTGCAGTTCACAATCCACCTAACTGCAGCCATTAGGGAGATGGAACTATGTGATCTGGATCGGTACCCAGGGGCAACGTCTAATTAGTGCTCTCTGAAGGGGGTTGGGCTTGGCTGCAGTTTTCCTCAAAATGGAGTTAGAGAGGGAGGTCAGGGAGTGCGCGGAGACAGTTGGACTCAGTACAGTGTGTGTGTGTGTGTGTGTGTGTGTGTGTGTGTGTGTGTGTGTGTGTGTGTGTGTGTGTGTGTGTGTGTGTGTGCACATGCAGGGCTGGGTGGTTGAGCCATGCAAAAGTCAGCCCAAATTAACACTCTGAATGTGTCCAACAGGAATGGCTATGAATGGGCTGTTCGATCTTATCACACATGAGGGGGTACGATCTCAGGCATGAAACGATGTGCGCGCGAGAGAGCGCGCGCACAGTTGTGTTCTGGCAGGAGGTTGTGATGTGGGGGAGTGCTGACAGCTAATGAGAGGTGCTGCTACCCTGGAGTCCAAATCAGACACAAAACAGACACCGCCTCGGCTGCAACCGTGGCTCCAGTCGGCCTCCTGATGCAGTACAGCGGACAGGAAGCCTCCCTCAAGAAATTGTTTTCATCTCACAGTACAGTCACTTTACTTATCTCCCCAATGTCAACCGGAGCGAGGCCGCTAAAGCTTGGATCTGGGTCATGGGTTGAGAATTCCTTTGAAAGTGAAGGACATCTAGCCATCAATGCATTATTTCACTTTTCAATTAGAAATTCTGTCTGGCTGAGGGAATTCTACAACTCGATCCCAAATGCTTTTTTTTCTCTTCTCGTTAACTCTTCTGAAAAAATGAGTTGGACAGGTAAACTTTTAGAGTTTGTCCTTGACATCGTACTGTACATCAGCATAACGGTAAACTGCAGTGACAGTTGGGTGTGACTTTTAGCGACTGGTTGTAAAGTCTGTTATACAGGGCTGCTAGCCCTGAGGCTAGCAGGGTGTGTGATTCCTCTTTAGGTAGCCCCAAGGCAAGCCACTCTGCACTCCATCCAGACAAGTCCTGGCACCACGTCCAGACTCCCATTCTCTCATTCAACTCTACTGGTGCATGACTGATTTGATGTTTCAGCTCTCAGCCAATTTCAGAACAATGACAATGCCACGCGGGTTTTAAATAATTTATAGCAACTTTAATTTTGACTGGAAATAAATAGCACGCAGGTGCCAGCCAAACTGATATTACTGGTTTGCGGGGCTACGTTGCTTTGTTGTCAGTTGACACGACGGTGCTGAGATTGTGAAACACAAGGGCACAAAAGGCATTTCTTTGTGGGTTGACAAAGGAGTGTAGTTTCCAATTGTGCAAAGAAGCATGCATGCAGCACAGAAAATAAGACTATAAAAATAACACCATCACAATCCAACAGTTTCATGTGGCCCATATTTCGCCTCACAAGTAGGCCTTTTGCTTTAGGTTCACAAAAGAATGTAAAAGCATAGAAAGAAACTACACACAAAATGAATAATGGTACATGTTTTTTTGCATAATGCTCACAGATGTATGCAGCACATAGAGGTCGAATGAGTTATAGCATCTTGCCTGTCTAGACACAGTGCTCTGTCTTAGGTAAACAGAGGCATATGAATGCATTGACGGAAGCCAGACGCAAGTCCTTTGCTGGCAAGAAAGCAGAGCGAAATCTTAGAGACCCGAAGCTACGTGTGACCACCACCAATCATTCTCTCTACCCGGCATCTGAGATCATTCACCACGTGGTGACAGCTGACTCGAGATTCACAGCAATATTTAAAGTGAGTGAGCTGACCGGGCCTTGACCCAAGGGGCCAGAGCCCTGTTATTCTCTGCGAGAGAGAGAGAGAGTGAGTGAGTGAGTGAGTGAGTGAGTGAGTGAGTGAGTGAGTGAGTGAGTGAGTGAGTGAGTGAGTGAGTGAGTGAGTGTGTGTGTGTGTGTGTGTGTGTGTGACTGAAATAGCATAGCAGAGGGAGGTGCAACGCTCAGCTGTCATTCTTATTTGAGACAACAGAAAGCCTTGGTGATGAGGATTCCGGAGGGCCTCCACAAAGTTTAGACTTTAGTTAAACTAAGCTAGAAATGCCTCTACAAACCACAACTCGGCATGTAAAAATGGACCAAAATGGAGCCGTTACTAACTTACTGGAATTGAGACATTTGGCTGGATTCTGCTTACAGCAGATGATCACCCACCTTTCCTTATCAATTTCATAGATACCAAAAAACATCAAGCAAGAATGTTCACAATAATGTGTAACAGAAAATAATGTGCATCTTGGAGTCATTTTTTTTAATAAAAATGCCGTTTCAGCATTTTCCTGTATATTGTTAGGTCGGTCTGAAATCATCGAATTTAAAACTGGTCAACTGCTGTTCTACTGTCAGCACAGTAAATGGAAATCACTGAGTTATTCACTGTGTGTAACCAGACAGCTTTCTGCTTAACGTTACATTACACTTCAATTCAGTTATATAAACCAGGATGTCCCGGGTATTTTAGGATTGTTCATGTTCTCTCTGTCTCATGCACACCGCACACACACACACACACTCTTGAAGGACCCTGGAAAAAGTACATAGATCTGACAAAAAATGTTCAATCAAATGTTCTATGTGAAACAAGACAGTTTATATAGGTACATTATATATGTATATCCACACACAATCGCACATGTACTGGATGTCTGCCCAGCAGCGTGGAAACAGCAGATACAGGTTTAGCTACCTATAAGAGTGTGTAAGTGATACCTCAGGGTACAGTTACTGATATGGTTATAGTCTCTATTCTATTTCCAACAACTGTCACCCACCTTTTAATTCAGCTCTTTTCACAAACAAAATGCAAGTGCAAACACGTCGCACACCAGCTGACACACATAGCACACTCCTTGGCGGCTTGCCACACACACACACAGACAAATACAAACATGCACACACACACACACACACACACACACACACACACACACACACAGCCACTGACACAGAGAACGTATTTTGCACGCCCGAACGTGCACAATACACAAACACTCACAGGCACCTCCAAACTCAATGCCTATTTTTCCAGATAAAAGACATTTTCACATTGCCAGCTTAACTACCAAGAGAGCTCGAATCCACATAATGAACGCTTCTGAATAGCCAACAAAAGCCCTGTTTCATCCAGAAGCTACAAATGGAACGAACACCCTATCTTACGCAGCCAATTTGATCTTTATTGTGATTACGTGCCATAGTTTATTGTACCAACTGCAGTACTGTATATTGTGCATACAGCATATACAGGGAAAACCACAAGACATTCTCCTTGAGAAAATAAATAAATAAATCTATTACTGCCTCATTTGATCAATACCCTCAGTGGAAAGTGTGTTCTGATGCCTTGAAAGGGTAAGTGAAGGAAAATACAGACTAGTAATCCGATTGACCGAGTGGGGGCCCCTCCACTGACACCCCCCCCTTCCCCACCAGCACTGACATCCAGGAACAGAAAGAGCCATCTGGTGTTTGTTTGAGACAGTTCATAGACAGGATGTGTGTAGGCTATGTGGCTATGTACTGTATGGAATGGATGTATGGATATATGGATGTGTGTGTGTGTGTGTGTGTGTGTGTGTGTGTGTGTGTGTGTGTGTGTGTGTGTGTGTGTGTGTGTGTGTGTGTGTGTGTAAAGCTGTAATGTGGAATACATGTTGGATGGTATGCAGGCTATATATACTTGCAAAGACTCGAAAGGCCATGAAGTGTATATGTGACAGTCTTTAGGATAGACAGACGGTATGCAGGGTATCACTCTGACATGTGCCTGTTTCTGTACACCACTGGGTTGATATCCAGGTGACATGAGTGTATTAATTACAAAATATAGGAGGCTGTCATCTACATGCAATCCCGCTCATCTTTGAATAGAGGAACTGATTGCGTGTAGGGTTAATCTGAGATTTAACGTCCAAATGTCACATTAACCTAGTTCAACCCCCCCACACACACACACAGTCAAATCATACATGAACTCAGATGTTCAAAGCGGGCATGTTATTGTAGTGACTAATAGTAGTGACTAATATGACGTGAAATGATCTATCTCCCAAACTCAGCTAGCTGACGTCTAAAGCCTCTTTCACACAAACACACGCCCCATTTTGCCATGCAGGTGTGCCATGACTCAGGTGTGACTGAGACATTGCAGACACAGTTGATTTTTGTCCCCGTTATTTTTATGGTTGTGTTGGTCAAAATAGTAGGCTACACAGTAGAATACAGAATAATGCAGGCTTATGCTGTTCATTATAAATTAAGAGCAATCGATACATACCAAGCAGCGCACAGACAATTAGGATCGAATGGGTTTCCATTGTTTTTTGCCCAGCAGATTTTCCAATAATCCGTTATAAGGGCAATGTCTCGTCCGTTTTGATGTTGTAGTTTCTTTCTCGTAAACCACCTGTCCTGACGTCGGTCAAGTCTGCAGAGCCGGGGCTGTCTTCTTGAGAGTCAAATCCCCGTCGCTGTGGAGGAAAAGTCGACAGCAGCGGACGGGATGCCCTCACCTCTCTCCCGTGTCCCGCTTGCTGATAAAACGCTCAAAAGAAGAAAATTAGGTGTCTTCCCCGTTATCACCTATTTCTTATATTGTCAATGACGACATGCGCCTATGCAAGACGCCTCTATGCGACCCAACCCATCGTCTCTTCTGAACACATCTGTGGGAGACTGCGGAGGCGATTCACAGGAGAATGGCAATCCTCCTCCTCCTCAGCGAGACAAAGTCCGTCCCGGCGTAGCTTTGTGGATGACCTGCGCGTTATTTGGATGCGTGGACTGGACAGCGGACAATACCCCAACAAAAACCCGATGAAGGTTGTGCTAAAGTCCTGGTGGTATAAAGTAGGATGCAAATAAGTCGTATTTTCCCCTGTGTGTCTGGTCCTTTGGTGGTGAGAGGGGGATCCAAGCAGACGCTGGCTTTCTCTTCCACGACTGGTCCCGTAGCCTATAATCAATCTCCCACCAAGAAAACCCCAATGGGCGGGCGCTCTAGATGAGGCAGGCAACGCTTTGTGTGAAACAGCCACGGTAGATCATCTTAATCAATGAAATAGATAACAAACAGCGCATTTTGTGATCTTTCTCTTATGATTTCTGCCTGGGCTACGTGAACCTTAAACCGCCATGCCTCTGCTCCACTCTGGCAGGCAGACAATGGCCACTTAAAAACACTAATAGACTCAATCTTGTGTATAAACTAGGCAAAACATTTCATTACAACCTAATTTCAGCACCTGGCCGCCGTGATATAATTCCTTGGCACCGAAAAATAGTTCAAAGTCAAAAGCCCAAAGAAGTCTTCAATTCTCCCAAGGTTATTTCCAAGACTTCCTGGTTGTGTGAATGAAATGCAGTAGGTAAATATAAACTTTGTATTTTGTCCAGCTGCAGTTTGAAAACCTTACAGCGTGCTGGTAGTGCCCGCCCCTCGTCTGAAACTACGCCCCATACGGGAGGCCTTGTACAACCCGTCCTCCCAGACGAGAGGACAGGGAGGGGCTACATTTGCATTTAAAATGTTGAACTTGAATAGGCAAGTGAGTGAGTTTGCAGTGGGTTCCCTGGCCCCATTTCCAGTGGTTTTTATGGTTTTCGATTTATGGAATAGATAATAATAGATAATAATGTAATGTCTGTGGTTATTTTCACATTTTGTTCTACAACTATCCCTGAAAGATGACTGTCGTCATGTGAACCATGGCTATTCTACAACATAAATTACATTGAATCCATCCATCCATCCATCTTCAACCGCTTATCCGTAGTCGGGTCGTGGGGGCAACAGCTCCACCAGAGTGCTCCAGACTTCCCTCTCCAGAGCAACATTAGTGACTTCCTCATGGGGGATTCCGGGACGTTCCAAGGCCAGTGAGTCGATGTGTTTCCTCCAACTGCACCTTGGTCTGCCCTGGGGTCTCCTCCCAGTGAGACGTGCGTCTAGGACCACGTGTCAGCCAAATGTTATTCTAAAATGATAACACAAAAGCCACAGGGGGCTTGTTTCCATTGTGGTTTTTGTACTCATCAATGCATCTGTATTAATACATACAATACAATACAATACATTATATTTATTTTAAGGCCAGCCATTCTTTTAGTTGAAAGAATTATGAAAAAGCCGTTGCTTTTTAAATTGTACGGTATATATTTCCCTTTAAGGTTAATTATTTTAACAACAAATCTTATTGTACAAAACGTGTTAATATCATGCATCTTTGTTTGCTACAGACTACAGAGTTTATTTTGTAATTTATGTAAAAAATTCCACACCAAACCAAACGTTACTCTTTTACCTGCTTTTTACTAACACTAACATTACAAAGATGCCCAGAACATCGAGATGAACCCGTTTAGTTCATGGCTGCTCCAACAGCATTCCCAAAAAAAAAAGAAACGGAATGTCAAAATATCCACCGTGGGGTCTGAGACCAGAGCCATTGAGTAATGGTTGAGACGAAGCAGTGAAAAGTCCTGAAAGATACATAACGTCAGTCTTACCCAATAGCCAATCTTTCTGTTTTATGAACACATGGCTGCTGTACTTTATACCTTATACTAAGCATTTAAAGTAGCATTTAAATTACTCAATGGCTCTGGTCTCAGACCCTGCGGTGGATATTTTGACATTCAATGTTTTTTATTTTTATGTTGCCACTACTGTTGGAGCAGCCATAAACTAAACAGGTTCATCTCGATGTAAGCTGCGACCACGAGACCCGTTTCTGAATTCGTGTATAGGGTGAGCAGGAAAGGTGACAGCACTGAGCCCTGGGGAGCGCCCGTGATGTACACCAGCACCTCTGAACAGAAAACCCTGCAGTCTCACATACTGCAGTCTGCCCGAGAGATTCTTAGATCTTAGATCCATGCCACCAGTCCAGAATTGTATTATCTATGAAAAAATGCATTGAATGTGTAGTGCCCATGACGCGGGAACGAAACTGAACGAAAAGGGACCTCACAATATGGCCTATTGGTGTGCGACCTCTTCACCTATTCCACAATGTTGATTTAAGATGGTTAACGCAAGTCAGAGCGTGGTTGTCACAAGAAAGTTATCAAGAATAAGAATTCAAAATTAGATAGGTGGATTAGAACAGTGGTTTATAAGAATATGTTAATGCACTGAGAAAATAGCACAGAGCTGGAGCAGCTTCATCAAAAAGTGCTAGTTGGGAGGGCAACCAGACAGCGAAAGTTACAACTTTATGAGATGCTAAAAACAACTCCCTATGTTATAAATAAATAAAAGGAGCAAGCTTTTTTTTTTGGCATGTGCATAGTACAAAAAGTAATTGCAGAACATTCATTAGGTATTCACTTGACCAACTGGGAATTACAAGTTGAATCCAACTTAAGTAGTAGCAGATTTCAGCTCAGATAAAAAATAAATTAATTCCTTTTTGGAACTGGCCCGGGACTGGAGGCATTGAGTGTTCACAGGATGTGTTAATAAACCATTACCATACTTTACTCTTGAAACAGTCACATCGTTAAAATAAATCTGCCACAGCTTCCAACTAAAAACTACACACTGCATAAACAGAAACAGGAGACAGCTTGACACACCAGAGTATAATCTACAATGGGATTAGAGCATTAGACACTGATAGCAAGCATGTGGACTACTATGTTTATTATCTTATTCTAAGGTCCGTCTCACACCATGTCCAAACAGCACTACATTATACACAGCCTAAAGGAGACAGTTAGGTAGGCCATGTGCAGACAGTACACCTGGACTGCATATGCTGCACCTAAATATAGACGCTCAGTTCTCAACGGACTCATTGCTTAGCACAGTGATGGCACAGTTAGCGTGGGCAGCCAGGATACACTTGCCTTGCCCTACTACATATTGCATGTCCAGTACGTCCTCCAGTGGATGGAAACAATAAGCGATAAGACGGGACATAACATATTGCAATTAGAGATTATCACCTTTGCCTGCTCACTCAGCACTGCCAGGCAGCTATCTACAAGTATATCGGGGGAGCCCAGGATCACGATGGGTCTCCATGGAAACAGAGGAGTCCGTGCTACATTCACTAAAACATCACCTGGATCTGGTCTTGAAAGCGAAGCCTCTTTAAGAGCATTTCTCTTGATGGCTGGGTGGAAGAAAGACAATTTTTGGTTTCAATATTTCATCATCCCTCAATCTTTGTGTGTTGGAAAATGTTAATGTTTCCATTGACATTTTCATAAAACAACACTATTCTTTGGATTTATTTTTTGTGGATCCCATTGTTTCAAATGAGCATGTCAGCATTTCACAGATGAGTAAAAGTTGTGATTTCACATACACATAATATATAATACATCCATTTGCAGATACAGACAAATTACATGCAGACCGGTTTGACTCAATTGTTGTGTTTAAAGGCCCTGGGTGTACATTGGGATTAAAGTACTTTAGTAATAACAGTGCCATTGTAAATACGAGACATGTTGTTTGAATGTGATTGGTAGTTATATGTGTCATGGTTGTAAAGTATTGGTTTGAGTTGAAGAGGGAGAGAGTAGGTTTATAAACTGGGGGTATGTCCATAGTGTGGACTGGAGCTTAGGTTTTCATTGAATGAGACTCAACTACTTGTGACAAGGCGTATAACTCTTCTCCCATTTCTCTGAGTTATGGAGGTTATTTTATCCTCTCTAGACAATTTCACCCTTTTCCACCCATTATGATTGGTCCTCACTAAAGCTCAATATGGCACTATATTTCCGTCTACTCACTTTTCATCTCAGAAGTTGACTGTGGACAGTTCAGGAACCTGCCTATAACATCATTGGTGGGGATCCTCAATAAAATGATACATACCAAAACAATACAGCAGGAAACAACGTGTGATATGTCTTCTTCTATATTCCTGAACCGGATATTTTACAAATGGGTAGCAATCATTCAGAAATAGTGTGTATTAACAAGCTTGTCTATCCAGCTCTCATTGACTTCAATGCATTACATCAAACTCCAGGCTCCACGTAACATGTCTATTTTCTCATCCTACACTATGACATAAACTTGTCCATTCATTGTCAATGGGAATTGCTTGTGTAGGACAAAAATACTGATTTGCTCAGACACATATGGACAAAAATACAGATACCAATTTCTAACCATGTAGCCTATGCATCTATTTATTTTTACCAGTTCGTATGTGGGACAAAACGATTGTTCAAAAACAAAAAAGTTTGAAATCTTGTTTGAAATGACAATCCTCGATGATGTCTTTGGTGGTAGGTTTCTTAACTGTTCACCTCTGAGACTCAGACGAGTGAGATGGATGGTACCGTACCGTCTTAGGAGCATTTAGCGAGGAGCAATTATGCTGAAGTAAACACACTGACAGTTGTTTACTCAGGTCATACTGTAGTGTGGCCTTAATTTCTATGAGTTGAAAGTAACAGGGAATAAATTAGAATGACAATGTTGATTGTTTTTCTTAACTCGTATTTAACCAGGCAAGTCGTTAAAACCTAATTGTTATTTACAATTGGGGCCTGGTTGGAAATCTCTGAGGTGATTGAGAGTGCAGCATGAGGTCTGGTCTAGGATTGTGTACTGTTGGCTCTAGGAAACAGTATAAATAAATAAGCAAAAGCTGTTTGCTCTGATGGCAGCGACACAAAACAAGATGAACAACTTAAGCTAGATCTGCAGTATGGTGGCATTTAGCCTCAGCTGACTACACTCAAGAGAGAGAGAGAGAGAACGAGAGAGAGAAGGAGAGAGAGAGAAGGAGGGAGAGAGAGAGAGAGAGAGAGAGAGAGAGAGAGAGAGAGAGATTTTAGATATGGAAAGGTGGAAGAAAGGAGCAACTCATTTGAAGAGTTTGAGAAGAAGTCTGCTTTCTATTTTCAATCAGTGGTTATTATACAACATGTAACCCTCTGAATTAATTTCCCCGCCTCTTGGACAGTAAGTACATTATTATTGGGAGGACAGCTGTGACCAATGAAAACCTACATCCATTCAATTACAAACAGAAACTCTTCTGTTCATGGATGGTTCATTGAAGGTGGCTTAAACCGAATGTTTTTCAGTTGAAAATCAGTTATTTTTGGCGAGCAACTAAATGGAATATAAATTAGGCTTAAAATAGAGTTATGACAATCAATAGTCCAACAGGCTGCAGGCAGAGAGCATCCTCCTTCTGACGAGAACTATTCCAGGCCTCATCTCTAAACGCTTATACAGCCCCATCACAAGTTGAGGAGTGTCAAGGAGAAGCATGTCAATAGAGACAAAACCATTGCTTGTAGATAACCCTAACCCTAACCCTATTTTTTGAAAATTGTTGAAAGTATAAAATAGTATTTAAGTGATTCAAACACACAGGTCGGTGGTCAAGTAGTTCTGAAAAAAGACCAGCATGAAGTGGCATCTTGATTGCATAACATTCAGGATGTCAGAACATGGATGAATGACTGAATGTCAGTATTTGTCACAAGAAGACAGCTCCATACACAGCCTGGTACAATACAGTACAATACACATGATAATACAGAGTAGGGATTTACCTAACAGTATATAAAGACATCATTCTACTGTTCAATTTCTCACGCCAGACTTAGAGTCACCCTCTGACTCAAGATTACACGCCGCTTTGGCAGGTAACCGGTTATTATTTACAGCTGATGCTGGAGCAGTCATTTCTTTCTCCCTACGTGAGAATCAAGGCATTAGTCTAGTTGTTGCACAAAGAATCATTTACACAGCGCACACTACTTGCCTTAAGGGCATGTATAGGCTACAAGAGTACAAACATACATGCATGCCACCAAAATCAACTTTACCGTTGCAATAGGCTGTGAGGAGCACAAACCACTACATGACATGTTCCTGTGGATTAATTATTCATCATAAGGGCCCCTAATGCAGAGTATTAATATGAAATGACTGTCAGGCTACCATTTCTCTTACACAGTCAAATCTATTTGGTTCTGTTTGTACATTCGCAGGGTTAAAGTAACACTTAAAATGAATTGCATTTTATAGTGCTTTTCCAAGTGCTCAAGGCGCTTTACAATGGTTCATTCATTCATACATTGGGAGGTGAAGCAGCAAACAGTCGACAGCACCGTCCTCACTTCTCACATACCAGTGGTGGCAAGCTAGCACCAACCAACTCCTTGGAGGCAATGTTCAGTGTCTTGCCAAAGGACACTTCGACATGTGGACAAGACAAGAGGATCCGGGATTTGAACCGCCGACCCACAGATCATTGGATGACCTTTTGAGCTACAGCCGCTCCATCCTCTTCCTCGTTCATTTCTCTCTGATATTGTTTTCAAACACATACAGTATCATTAACGTTTCTCTGTCCATTTGTAAGCTTTGTTTCTTGTGACTGCGTGTGCTTGTGTGCACTGCAGGTGCACCTGTCCCTGCACATGCACACAAGCCCACATGTTGCCTCATGTGCCTTATGCATTGTACAAAATGCCAGTGTTCTTGCTATTGCAATAAAAAATCTGCATGACACATTTAATTAATTTGTAACCAAATGGTTAATTAAAACCCATTTTGGGTGGGAACCCCTTTTGGTGTAAGCATTATGTTATGCTTTAGCTATTGAAAAATAGCAGATCTACAAGCTCATGTCAGGATGTAGAAGACATTTTTTGAATCTGATCTCAGGTCAAAATGGGTTAACACTATGGATTGTAGGCAAATATGGTAACATTTTAGAGCAGTGTAAGGAAAATGACTTTGTATGCATGTATTTTGTTCAGTAAGTATTTAACTTTTATTTCTTAATTAATTCATTAATAAATAAGTAAATTGTGCTAGACAAAGTAACTTTCAATTTCATTACAATGCAGCAATTTTCTGCACAACTAATTCTGTGAAATGAAACAAGAATTCCATAATGCAGTATATTGATTGCAACCTGGCTGTTGCCCACCCAAAAAATATCAATATGGTTTTCATGGAAGTAAATTACTTTGGTTTGATTTGATGCAAATTAATGCATGAAATGAACACTGGTATTAGACTACATCTTTATTGTACACCTGGCTTTGACTAGGCACAGATAATGTCACAGTCTGACTGTTACACCAGGTGTTCACAAACACACACGCGCATGCACGCGCATGCACACACACACACACACACACACACACACACACACACACACACACACCTCTTGGGTCACACCAATAAGAGAGAGAGTAATGAGGCCTTTTGTCAGATATAACATCCATCAACACTGTATCATGAAGCCTGGCAGGTGTGCATTTAATTTCTCAACTAATTCAGGTGAGGTCCATGTTGCATTACATTCATCAGCCTCTCTCTCTCCCTCCCTCCACTGCTCCATCCACGTTCTCCCTATTCCTCCCTCCACTGCTCCATCCTCTTTCTCTCCCTATTCCTCCCTCCACTGCTCCATCCTCTTTCTCTCTATTCCTCCCTCCACTGCTCCATCCTCTTTCTCTCCCTATTCCTCCCTCCACTGCTCCATCCTCTTTCTCCCTATTCCTCCCTCCACTGCTCCATCCTCTTTCTCTCCCTATTCCTCCCTCCACTGCTCCATCCTCTTTCTCTCCCTATTCCTCCCTCCACTGCTCCATCCTCTTTCTCTCTCTCCCTCCACTGCTCCATCCTCTTTCTCTCTCTTCCTCCCTCCACTGCTCCATCCTCTTTCTCTCTCTCCCTCCACTGCTCCATCCACTCACTTGCACAGCTTGATTATGTGGGCTTCACCCATTGTGCAAACACAGCTGTATGTTATACATTATTCATCAGCAACTAACTAGTCCATACCCAGGGAAGCATGCACCCCAACTACGTCCAGGGATGTGTATTCCACAACTGCACACATGTCAAAAACAATGTTTCATTACAAATACAAATCCTTTTTTACTCAACCCCTTTTGGACAAATGATGCACATGCAGCTGAGGTGATGGTGACAGGCACTAATGCCTGTTGATGTAGTTGATGACCAAAAGTCACTAACCCCAACCTTCACAATTCACCTTATAACCATAAACCTAATCCAATCCTAACTCAAACCTGAATCCTTTCCTAGTTGTATATAGCAAGTCTTGTACACTCACACATGCAGATCTGACACATTTGTGCAGTCACAGAAAGCTAAGCTGTTATGGAACATTGTGTGTGTGTGTGTGTGTGTGTGTGTGTGTGTGTGTGTGTGTGTGTGTGTGTGTGTGTGTGTGTGTGTGTGTGAGAGAGAGTTATGGAAGGAGAGAGTACTGTGCTTTGACAGTCCAAGTCACAATTACACAACACATACATTTCATCATCACTGCTCGTGCTCACAGGTACAGGCAGGTCCTTCCCTCTGCTGGATAATAAAAACAAAGCAGATGTTATCTATCATCCCCAGGCTGAATAACATGACTTGTTTATTTCTCATGGTCACACTCACCGGAGCGCTCGATTTGCGTATGCCGAACAAGGCAAATTGTTCTGGCAGCACACCCATGTAAAACCTTCAGCCTGGCCTGTGAGTCATAGGAGGAAGTGTGTGGGTTCACAGACATGGACATATTGGTGAATCACAGCTTTATCTGATTGGTCAGTGGCAAAGAGGGATACATCATCATCTGTCATGGCAGTTATATGAGTATGTGGTTGATGGTTAGAGCACACTTAAAGTCCTGAGTGTTCATTTAGCTATGAAAAATTAATCCATTTTGTTGTTCACACGGTTCAATATCTTGGTAGATGAAATATTCACAGCTCACCTTCACAGTGAGAAGTTAGAAGTGATGAAAGTGTCAGTGCGATATGAATTTATCATTGCATGCGTGCAGACACTCATTGTGACTTTTGTGGAACTGCACATGCAGTCACTACCATGGCAAACTCTGCTCAGAAACAACTCAAGATTCAGGTGCGACATGATTTACCTATTAAACATTCCTGTTGTAGGCCTATGTGTCGTGTTACTTCAAGGCTGTACCCTAGCCCTGTTTTTAGGATTCGGGGGGAGCATGTAACTTTGGGAAAGTGTCATAGTAGCTTGTTTACAACTGAAACGGACTTCCTGTACACTAACTTCCTCTTCAAAATAAGAGCCACATGTACACTAGTTTTAAGTCTACTTACAGGACATTGACATCACATTTTTTGAGTTCCTTTTGAATGCCTGTAAGATTTCTCTAAATAAGTGTCTCAGCTGTTGGTGCGCAAATGCGCCTTGCATGCCTTTGATCGACGAGCGAAGGTTCGAACCCGAATGTTCGGGGACAGCCGTAGTTACTTGGTGAAATAAAAAAATAAAAAGAGGAAGCAAAAAAAAGCTTTTTAAACGGCAATATTAACTCCACTGTGTGGCGAGTTTAAGAAACAAGAGCCGCCTGCCTACCCAAGGCTGAGTCATGCACCCCACGCTCTTAAACGTAATCTATGAACACACACACACATACAAACATACATGCAATTGCACGCGTGCACCCGCACGCACGCACACACACGCACGTGCTCGTGCACACATTTAGGGAGGTACACTGGATGCAAACACTATCTCATGCAACTATTCTTTTATGTGAAATCTTTCCACACATTTCCAGGCTCTGTATAGTTACAGTACCTTCAGTATGTTTACTGCACCGTAGGTTTATTCATCAATCATCACAGTTCCATTTTCTCAGTTTGATCTCCATTGCATTATTCATTGCATGTCTACAACATGCAGAGATATGCATGCAATAACAGTTCCCTTCTAGAGGTAGTTCATAGAGCAAAGTAAAATGGCACTGAAAGAGCGCAACCTGGTGATTACTGGCAAAACTATGTGTGAACCTATGCTACACACACACACACACACACACACACACGCCGTACACACTGTACAGCATACAATGTGGCATATGTACACACAGAATATGATCTTGCTCAACCTTCCTTTAACAAACTTCCAAACAAAAAGAAAGAAACCACAAGCTGTGAGGTTGTGAAATCCATGGCCTTGACAGCAGGTACAGGTACGAGCCAAGCTCCTCTCAATCATCACATCATGGTAGTTCATACATGTTACATGAGAATGCACTGAACTAACAGAACACTGTCACAACGGAATGTCTGAAGGTCATACTGTATTTTTTTCTTTCTTCATGAATTGTATGTCCTCTTTTATGTTTCATTGTACCGTAAAATAGTGAAACGTTTCACTATTTTTGAAAGATTTACAGAATATTTGACATGCCCAAAATAAAAGTAGTTAAGTATTTAACCAATTAAAAGTATTAATAAGGGCTTTTTCCATATAAGTATGAAAAATTCTAAATGTTGGATTTTCATGCAGCACCAATTCTGTCGAGCATGGTTTGATTCTATGTGGAGAATGCAATTCAGTAAATGTTATTGTATGTTCGGGGAATACATGAATCAAGGTATAGTTCAGAGTGGGACTAGATAAATGATGAGCATTTATTATACAATGCCTGAATGCCCCAAACCGTTCAACCACACAGCTATTCAACCATTGAAGAAATGACCTGCTTCATGTAGTTTAGTCAGAGGAAGTATATTGTTTTTTGGTGCCTATGGCAATAACAATACATACTGTACAGGCACGCAAATACTCCATCTACCCCCACACATGCACACACGCACACACACACACACACACACACACACACACACACACACACACACACACACACACACACCCACCCGACACGCAGACGCACACGCACGTGCGCACACACACGCACACACACACACACACACACACACACACACACACACAGTGAGTGCGTGCGTGCAAGTGAGAGGCATTCTGATTTCTAGAGAGAGAATTCGTTTCCATCGTTTTAACTAAGGGCTGTTAGCAAAACGTTTTTAATTGATTTTGAAGTTGCTGTTGGGAATGCCTCTTACCGTTAAAACATGCTTGACACACAGAAATCACAACTGCTCATTACCACATCAAAGTTGCAACTACCCCCTCGCCATTTGTATGAATTAAACTGCAAATTCTAATGACATTCACCATCTCGAAAAATACGCTTTTTTAAGAAGAAAAAAACCGTCTCATTAACATTTTCTAGCCAAGTGGGGGTCATCCCATTTGCGATGCCAAGGGCACGCAGGAACCATCGGCATACATGGGTGGGGGAAGGGATAAGCCTCCCCTGTTTATCATAAAGATGAATGTGTGAAGGCAGTAAGGCACCGTTTATGTGGTTTTGAGGAGAAAAAAAAACAAGAAAAAAAAAGATTGCGCGTTTGTGTGTAATATTCCACAGGTTCAGTTTTGACAAGTTCTCAGCTGTAATATTAGGTACTCTGCACAGCATGGGGCTTCGCTCGCCTCTCTGGGATAAAACCAGCTGCTTACCAACCAACAGACATGACAATTACTACAGACTGCCACACAAGGCCTAATCGGCCCGCTGACGTGCACAAGATAGAACACCTGAAACACACTTTAATTTAAACTCATATGCCTTCGTTGTGCCGCAAGGCACCCAGGTACTCAACACCCTTTTTTTTGTGGTGCTAGCTACTCTAAAGCAAAGCTTTGTCTCTAGGTCTGTCCATTTTTTATCATTGTTCCTCTATTTTCAACATAGTCGATGACGTTAGGAAGCTGAAGTTAAATTACAGGAAGTTTGCATTATATTATTTTACTTCCCAACCATAAATTGGTGAAAGTTGTCATGTTAGCGTGGCTATTGGTGATTTGAAAAGGCAATGTGTGCCATTTGGAGCTGCTCAGTCTGAAGTTTATTCTTGTTTTTATTATTACACTGATAAGGGGACATGAAAACTGTATCAGGATGAATATTGCTCACATTTGCAATTAGACGACTGTAGAAATATTTATAATGTTGCTGGTGAACTAAATGTGCTTTGAATTTAGTTTGCTTGTGATGTTTGCTATCATGTCAACTCTTATCTTTATTTGTCATAAAAGCCATGAATCCATTCTCTTTGGATCAATTAGTAATCTCAGCAAGGCCAACAGCTTCTCAGTTAAAGTGGGTGACAATATTATCACACAAAAAGTCCACAAAAATGGCCACCAATGTAATAAAAAAAAGAATAAGATTCCTGCACACTACAGGATCTCCTCACTGGTCAACAAAAACACATTGAAGACAGTAGCCCTTATACAAGGTTTCTTCGACTATGCATGCACCTCATGCCACAGCACCTCAAAGGCCCTTAAAAAAGGCTCCAGACTTCTCAAAACAAACTAGTCAGGCTACCACTTGGCCTTATTCCCAGAACCCACCTCACCCCAGAGAATACCAAACGACTCGCCCCTTTACCAACTCGCCCCCGCAATTTTTAAAAATGTAGTTAAGTTCATTTAGTATTTCCCTCCCTCTCTGAAATGTGAAATGATCTTGTATACAGATTTATTTGATTGTATAGTAGTCAATCTATATACTCTGTAAAATGTAGAAAGAACAACATGTCACAGAGACAGTGACTGCTTAATTAAGTTAAGTTAGTTAAGTTTTATTAATCACATTTCTTCCATGTAGCCCATGTTTTGTACTGGCATCATCATGCTATTATGCCCGTGGATATACAGAGTAAACTTAACAATGATAAATTAATATAATAATACCTTTTAAATAAAAAGGTTACGAAGGGGTTAACCGAAGGGGTTACGAAACCCTTATGTTAGCAAAGTCTAGAGGCTAGGAAATCAGAGGCCAATCAGCCACACTGGTTATGGACTTCAGACCTGTAGAGAATGAAAGAGGGGAGAGGGAAGGAGAGACAGGGGAGGAATACAGAGACCCTACAGAGAACCCTACCTACGTGGCACGTAACATTTGTTATTTACAGCTAGGTAGAGTAGTGGGGCGAGATGGAAAAGGGGCGATCGTACCTGTTACCACCCCAGACACCCCTGCCCATTTTGATAGGCTGGAATGGCTTAGGGTTGACGACAGAGTACAGCATCTTGCAATGGGCCTGGTCTAGAGGATTCGCTACACCATCAAGATACCCTCTACCTGTCTAAATACTTCCTTAATGTCAACGAAGTCCACACTCACAACACCAGAGGGAGTTCAACAAATCACGTACAACCCAGATTCGGCTCAAACAAGGGGTTTTAAATAAATTTAGCTCCTATGAATGTGGAATGCGCTACCAACAGCCATTAAGAAATGTGAATCGCCTAGACTCCTTCAAAACCGCTCCTTCAAGACCACTTATGGACAGCTGCAATTCAAAACTGGCCCCTGTAAAAAAGCTAATGCCCCCACCCCTTTTTTTCATACTGTATGTTTCCCCTTTTTTACTTTCTTCAACTGCATATATGATGATATTTTATTTTATCTTCTTTAAACGTTATGATGAATTGAAAATGTAGGACCCTGTCCCTGGGGAAACGTGGGACGTGCGCCTCCGACCGGTTTTGACGACTTGCTAATAGGGGAGGAGACCATTTATTAAAACAAATGTGGCTTGCTGTGGTTGGTGTGATTTTGGACATGTTGGCTACGACATGCATGTAGGGTGAGGTGGAAAGTCTGGTGACACCAGGTTACTGCCATGCAATGTATAGGCTATATCCTTTGTTGTTTTTTGCCCCAGTATTTCAGAAGCTATATACTGGGCAAGATCTCGATTGACTGGGCCTGAGTGGCCCAATGGACACTACACCGGTGGAGATTCTGACTTTCAATTGTACGTACATTTTGTTTTGATTGTATTGTTCCACTTTTTGCTTTGGCAATGTAATCGTATGTTTTCTCATGCCAAGAAATCCCTTTGAATTTAATTGAATTGTATTGTAGTGTGTGTACGTGCGTGTGTGTGTGTGTGTGTGTGTGTGTGTGTATGTGTGTGTGTGTGCGTGCGTGTGAGTGCGTGCATGCAAGTGTGGTTGAGTGTGTGCGTGAGTGCGTGCGTCCATGCGTGTTGTGAGAGGGAGTGGGGGTTGTTTATGTATAAGACTTATAACACACTGTAATAAAAAAGCGATGGAACAACAGGAACATCGATCAAATTATGACAACCAAAAATATAATGCCGGATGCGACATGTCCAATATGCTAATGAAAGATGGCCTAGTTCAACGGAATGCCATTAAACCAGTCCAAAATAGGGATATAGACAGAAATAGACAGGCAGGGCCAGGCTATTACAGAAGTCTCCATTCAGATATGAGATAATTATCCATTTGCCATCTACAGTATGCCCCATATGTCTTGCAGAAGTTTGCAGTTCAAATGTAAAGCAGAACTCAGTGGGTATATTGTTTCTTGCATGAAGCCGGGGGCCTGTCAGGTCATAATTCACTGGTGTACATGCATGCATGCAGGGAAAAGAGGCACATATATAATAGCTACATACGGTACTATAGTAAATCAGAGACCACAGATGGCCGGATGCATGGGAGACTTCATCTAAAAAAGAATGCCTTGGGTGCCAGGATCACCCCCTGCCTGCTCTCTCACTCCGGAGATGCTGGGGACACCCGGACGTGGACCGGACTGTGTCCTGTTGTTCTTCCCTGCAGCCCTGTTGCATGTGCAACAGGGCCAGATCCGTTACGTGTTGCGAGCTTGAGGATGGGCTATATGTTTTGGTCTGCAACACCGTCATATACGGCAGAGTATAAATGTAGGCATAAGATGATGTGTGCCATTTCTACCAACCTGATTTGACAGGTGTGCTCTGATGATACCGATATGGCCGCAGCAAATAAGGATCATAATGGGATGTAATGGAGATAAATGTCAGTCATAACTGCTAATTTTTTTTACTGAATAAGGGGTTCGTTACCATGGTAGCTGATTGCTAATTTAACTGAAGGGCCCAAAGGAGAAACAATTTCTATTGCTATGGTATGGAATTTATATTCTTGAAGATGTGTACTTATAATAAATAATAATAATAATAATAATTATAAGTGCAGGCAGAATAGATTGTTTTGCAAACATATTTTTAAAAGTGCAAGAGCGAGCAAAAATTAAAGCATTATGGCTATGTCCCCCTTTTTGCTTTATATTCAGTTTTCTGAATTATAAAACACTTAAAATGATATATCAATTTATCTTAAGTGTTTGCATGTGCATGCATGCATGCACCACCCGAACCTGCTGGGAGCTGAGACGAGCTATTGTGTTTGTCAGCTAATTAGCAACATGAGTACTGTAGTGTAAGTGAGAAGGCAGTTGAGGAAGCGCCTCACAGGCAGAGAGAGGCTGATGGGACTTGATGGGTGTAGATGGGAGCTGATGGGTGCATGCTGGTGACAGAGGAAGGCGCTGGCGACAGCGTCTAAAAACCATGGTAATGAAGCTATCAGCATATCGCCTTTGTCACCGGCAGCCGCCAAAACTAACATGTCTGAGAATGGCTCAGACTGCACAGACACGGCTGCAGTCAGTATACGTTCACACATACTGTACAGTAGGCCTAAATGCAGAAAGCCTTCCCCAACTTTTCAGTGGTGCTTGGGACAGTGTGCGTGCGTACGTGCATGCGTGCGTGCATGCTGTTAAAAACTGTTAAAAACCAAAGAACAACAACAAACAAACATCACACCTGTGTGAACTGAGTGGTGCAACTATAAGTACTGTACTGCATTACTCGTACTACTCATACTGTACTGTACTACTCGTACTGTACTAGTCATAATGTACTGTACTGAATTGTACTGTACTACTCATACTGTACTGTACTACATGTACTGTACTAGTCATAATGTAATGTACTCAGTACAGTACACTGTACTCTTCTGCCCTCACCACACATTGTGTGGTGAGGGCAGAAGAGTATTTAGGAGCTAAACATAGGAGCTAAACATATTTCCATAAAAAGTCAGTCAGAGAGGAGTGGATCTTGTTTGACCAATCTTTTATATAGAAGATCTTTTTGTAAAACTGTGACAAAAGACAGAAAAAAGAGCATTTGTAAATGTCCCATAAAATTACACAATTCACATAATCACAGAACTCCAAATACACAGCTCTTTCAATGAAACTTAACATTTACAAATGTATTCGGAAAAGTACTTACAATCTTTGGCTCTTTAAGCACAAACAAAAAACCTGACTGTCAAATGAAGCTGGCTTCTCATACTGAGCTGAATTCACACTGAGTGAGCCTAAACTCCCTGCACTGCAGCAGATTATGCCTTGATTGCTCACACTCAATAGGCAGCACCTGGATTAATTAACAGGAGGAACTCTGTGCAGAAAACAAGAAACAAAATATATTGGCCTGCCCATAAAGGGTGCTAAAACACTGAGGCCAAAGCACTGAGGCCAGAACAGTACTGTACTGTACTACCCATACTGTACTGTACTACATACTAAGTCCCTATGTATGTACATACTGTACACACACACACACACACACACACACACACACACACACACAGCATCGGTGAACACTGAATCTTAACATTACACACTCAAATCAACAGAAAGGGGAAGTCCAGGCTTTTTACTCACAGTAATAAATGCTGGTCATCAAATTCAAAACAAAGACTACATAGATTCTGGGCAAAGCTAGCGCTTCCGAAATCTCCCCCTAACTTTATGGAGTTTGAAATAAAAAGGAAATAAATTACGCATGCATCTCTCAAGGCAGAATGACATACAGTCTAAGGAGGGGGAGGTATAGAAAAGCATGTTAGCCACTTTTAATTGTCGAGAGGTATGTGGAAAAAAGTGTGTATATGAAGCCATGAAGCCAGACACTGTGCAAAGTCTAATGCTGCTTTTTCCCCATTATAGCATGCAGAAATAAACGAACAACATAGCAAGAGTGCTTTCCTCCATGCTTGTCCTCCTGTCTCTAAAGCATCCTCCCCTGCTCCCCTCCTCCCTCACAGGCAGACAGATGCAAGGAGGGCCACAGTGTGGGCAATGACATTACAACCCCCTCTCTGCCACTCAGCGAAACCCGGGGATGGGATTTTTGAGGTTCAACCCTGCTATAGCCAGCAGTAGTACTGTACGGAATGGGATGTGAATCTGGCCTTACGGTAAGTGCTGCTGGTCGATCAACAGCTCCCTCAGCCTGAGCTGATGGACTGCCCTGATAGGACCAGGGTTGCATTAGCTACTGTTCCCTGAACTGATGTATGCTTGTTTGTCATACAAACAAGCATACATCAGTCTGTTGTAAAGGTGTGAGTGAGGCCTAAATGTACTTAGTTACTTTCCACTATAACTGCCAGTGGGTGAATGCTTTGGAGCTGGTTGACATTTTGCTACACTACTCACATCTCTCAGATAGACCCCCGGCCCCCGCTGTCTCCAGACACCCCCCATGTCTGGTGACATCAGATAAAGCCACATTGTACACAGACAATCTTAAACCAGCCTAAGCGTTGTTTTCCCATTTCCCTGGCAAGGAAATCTTCACATGTTGTCAACTTAAGTAATCACTGTTGCTCCATTTTAAAAGAGCACATTTCTTTGGAAGCCTGTTGCCTCGGTGACGTTTGATCCAGGTATAGTCCCTGCTGAAATGTTCTTCACTGATGTCTCGCACCACAATGAGATGCATGAGATGACGATGTCCTGGTGCTTATATTAGGGTTGCTTGCATATGTCATCATGTCATCATGTCACTTATTCATATTGGCTGCATGTCGCCTGTCAAGTATTAGCTTGACAGAGATATCCAATGAGATATCCAATGATTTACCGTTGGCAGGTATACTTGTCCTGATTAATTAATTTTGCGCAGGCTCGTCTTGATATCTCTATAAGATTGCCTTGCTATTTAACTTTTTTTAACCTCTCCGGTTGCTGAGCACCGATCGGTAGCTTTAATACTTTAGCATCCAAGATGGAAGCCAAAAGCGGACGCGAGTCATAGTGGAATAGCCTGAAATCGCTGGCACCCAAGCTATACCACTTTCGTCCAGCAGGCGGCACTCGACGGTAAGGGCAACTCAGAATAATTGTACTATGAACAATATTGGTAGCAACCATGAGCGGGCAGCAAAGGCTCACACAGTAGGGCCTCATTCACACTGTTGCAACATGCATACAACATTTGTCTTGTCCGTGTTTATTGGCCGCCCCAATGCATTTTCAATGGAAGTCACATGGTTTGACAAAACATTTTTGTTTGATGCAGGGGAGGGGGGCACAACACAGCCATCAAACAAAAATGTAAATGTGTAAGCCCAGCGCTTCCTACTCCACTGACAACCAATCACAGCGCTCCAAATTCCTTGAATCCCACAGCCATCCTAGGAAGAAAAAAAACTGGCCTACAGGAAGGCATCATGAGCCTTTGTGAAGGCCCTTTGAAAAAAGATCCCAACACGCCCTAAGCAAGCCAATTAAGTAGAATGTTTGTTTATTTGGTTATCTTCTTCCGGGAACATCAGGCTGCATTTACTCCCAAAGAGGATAATCCATGTTTGTCAGTGGGGTCATTGGGATGTCTTCTCTGTTTCATTAAACGGAGAGGCCCGTGGAGGTTATGGGAGAATGAACGGAAGAAATGAATAAAATAACATTTGAGAGACAGAATTGTTGTTTTATTCGTGCACGTACTGACGCAATATCAGCAAACACAGAGAAAATCAAGACTAATTCCATTCCAACACCACCAATCAATGTGAGCTGGCACAGTCAAAATGAAATTTGATATTTTCATCAAACTTTATTTTGTGCCTTTCAGAAGTGAAAACCCAGCACTGCCAAATGCACGCACGGCGCGCGCGCGCACACACACACACACACACACACACACAGCAAAGGAATTCATTATTATATAATCTAGCTTGTTTTAACTGAAACAATTAGACCTGCGTGGCCTGTTACAAACTGAACAGATTGGAACTCTGACAAGTTGTAATAATATTATAGTTTGAAGGCTAAAGCATCGCTGGCCCATTCATCTGTGCAGTATGCATAATATACAGTGGTGAAAGAGAATTGGGAGCAAAAGAGTTTGTCGAGAACTCCCTTGACAGTGAACAGAGCAGGCGATTACTTCATATTGCACCATTTTGCCGTTGTTTTGGATGCTCCGGCCTCCCCTATATACCAGCATACATGCAGTCTCTGGAGACAATGGCGGATCTGTACAGTTTAGAGAGGAGTGTTTGTGTGTGTGTGTGTGTGTGTGTGTGTGTGTGTGTGTGTGTGTGTGTGTGTGTGTGTGTCTGTGTGTGTGTGTGCGTGCGTGCATACTGTACATGTGTGTCTGTCTGTCTGTCTGTCTGTGGCTTATTGCTTAATTTCTAGTAAAAGGTCACAGTGCAGCTATGCCCACTTTAGAGAAGAATCTCTGCCCAACAGAGTGCAATAACAAGAGTTTGTTTTTGTACTTTCCGATAAGGGTTAAATCAGTGTTGACCCTGGGGCGAACCTTGGAATACTGTAGCTAGCTATACTGTACCCGGGCAGCTATAAAAGCTGAACCAACATGGCTTTATCCAGCTGAGCATACGGTATCAGACACTGCAAATAAACACACTGACCCTGGCCTTCCTGATACAACACATTTTAGATGGAGAACAATGAAGGAGAGCCTACAGGTAAAAAAGAAACGGCCAGAGATAACATGTGTGTCTTAAATGGCCAGGGTGGATAACAGCTAGTGGCAAGTTGCTGCCACAGATTCAGAGTCTCGACCGAGAAGGCATGGTCGCCTTTTAGCTTCAGTCGTGTCCGATATAGGGTGGTGCCAGGCCGTATAGCACTGTAAAAAAAAAACAGTACATTTTTTTTAATTGATTCTAAATTTGACTGGAAGCTAATGAATTAGTCTGACCATGTCAGAACTATCCTGGCATGGCCAGACGAGTGTTTTTTTCTTTTTTTGCACTGGCAGATTTGTCTGGTTTCCAGGATAGGCCAGAACGGTGATGTGATCCCATTTTCTGGAGAGGAATGAGCTAACAACTCAACTCAGTACAGAGAGTTGCAGTAGGCTTTTTTTATTTTATTTCTCTCTCTGGATATGGGGCTTTATTTATAGGAAACTAGTCTAGACTACTACTATTTGAGTCAGTTCATGACAAGTGTAATCTAGAATAGACTAAACTAGTCTAGACCACACACACACACACACACACACACACACACACACACACACACACACACACACACACACACACACACACACACTGACACACACACACACACACAGAAGCCAACAGACACAACAGACTCCAAGCACCAAGCATTCCTGATTACTCATAACACTGGGTGCTACAGCATGGTGACTAACTTCATCTGTCTGTCTCTCTCTCCTCTGTGCTGTCTGCTTCCTTTGCTTACAGCAGGTGACTACAGCTCCCTCTAGTGCTGACAGCTAGGTGATGGACTGGCAAGTAGAGAGAGAGAACAGTGTCTTCTTTAGTTGAATGGAACTTCAAAGCCACAGGAAAATAATTACTGGCAGCTGTCAAGTTATAGTATTTTTATAGACATTGTGCTAGCCTCCGGGACATGGACCTGTAAAAGCCCCCCCAAATGTTCGCACCAGCAGCAGACTTTATAATCGTCCTCCAGGGTGCAATTATAATTTATAATATAATCCAATAAATGACATGTACAATTTATCTATCAAAAGAATCATTGTATTCTCTACCTCTAACAGCCACATGAAGAACTGGATGGAATGTTCTCAAGGAATAGTCAGGTGACCAGTTGCTTGAAGCCTAGAAGTATTTTGAGTGGTGCCAAACGCCTCCATTACTGTGACTTTGTTTGTATGTACTGTATGTGTGTATGAGCACCACCCATTGTCATTAAGTGAGCCAGCGCGTATGTATACTAGTATATATTGTAATGTTTAGCACCCTGAGCTGGAGTCGAACCCTGATAAGGCAAGCAACAAGCCGTGGCAAAAGATTTAGCTCCCTTGGAGGAGAAAGTTACGGTAGCTCGAGCCAGCACTGGGCCGTTGACTATTATTGCGCACGTTCATGTTATTGGGGCAATGACGTGTGAACGCTATGTTTCATACGTGAACATGCCATACGTGAACGTGCGCAAATGGCGCAATGATAGTCAACTGCAAGCGCGTTCATGTGTTTGGCCCAATCCATCCCAGAATGCAATCTGTTCCTGCCCGGAAGGAGGAGTGAAATCGCCTCATGCGCTTTTGAGCAACTTAATGCAAGTAGATGGGAGGAGAAATCCGGTGACGTCTCTATTAATATATACTCAAAGAGTCGAACCCCGACTACGGCCGGGTCTTTACGGACACGGCCGGGTCTTTCGCAGAGTCGTTACTCGTTAGACCAAGGGGCCAGTGAGGCGCTCCAACGTTGAAGCACTGGGCCCTAGTGGTAAGAGGACAGACTGCAGGCGGACCCGTGGATTCATGGCGAGCCCAGCTGCACCCCGTGCAGCTGGGCTTTAACATTGAGCGCTCGGTTGCACTTCTGCATTGGCCCACCAAAATGTGGTGGTCAAATGCGGAAGTAGACGTTCTGAGACGGTCCTTCTGGGTGCTTCAAAACGCCACTGAGGAACTTCCACTGACATGAATAGGGGGGGGGGGGGGAGCTTCGCACCAGTTCAGTCCCTATCCTTCTTTATACTCTATGCGTTAGACTCGTTACAGTGTGTGTGTGTGTGTGTGTGTGTGTGTGTGTGTGTGTATGGACAGTATGTGCATGACCCATTGACCCCTGCAGCTGATGCTGATTGGGGTCATTGACCCTGCTGTTTAGAGAGTACGACCTATTGACCCTGCTGTTGTTATGTTACAATCTAGGCTATGGCTCCCCTCTGCATCATTACAAGAGGATTACCCCACCAGTAATGTATGCTATACCCTCTGTCCAATCTCAGAAAATAGAACATCTACAAGTCCATGGCCTCCTGGATGCCACATGTTGTGAGCTTGTAGATGGGCTATTTTCAGCAGGCGACACTGTCCTACAACTGTATACATCGGTCTTCTTGGCTGCTGTATAGGATGAATGGGATGGGGGACCTCTGCTGTATAGGATGAATGGGATGGGGGACCTCTGCTGTATAGGATGAATGGGATGGGGGGCCTCTGCTGGTGTTCTTCATGCAAATGCATTTCAATATTACAGACCTGCAGCATCATGTACACACGACCATTGATTGCAATCCCAATGTCTCCCTCTTATTATTTGCTCAGGCAGGTGTTGCCATAGCAACACAAGGACACGGAATGCATAAAAGTTGAAAGGGAGTGTTCAGCGGTGTACTCCCTTCGGTGAGAACCAGGCAGGCCACTACACACTAGCATTGACAAGAATCAAGAGCAAGCACAGATATGTGTAGGACTATCACTATCTCATCCCAGAGCTACGGCAGCTACACTTTTTAAAGTTGCTGTACCGTACATTGTGGGTTTCTTTAAAAAAAGAACACTAAATAAACTCACTGTTCATGTTTTTATCTTGAGTTGTACTAAACTGCCTTATTCTGCACTCAACAGCTGACACAAGCTGTTCTGCACGACAGCAACCTGATCCAGATGCATTTACTCCAAAGTGAGAGTGGAGGATGAAATGGTTTCTATTCTAGTCTTTTCTGCACAGATGGGGTGTTAAACATTGATGTGGATGATGATGCAGAGTGAGAACGAGAGAGAAAAGAAGATAAATAGATAGACGAGAGAGGGACTGCTCTCTCCTTTTTCGAGTTTGCATTCGATCATCCTCTTTCCTTGAGTAGCCGAGCATCTGCTAAAATACAACAGACTGTCAGTCAGATAGGCAGACAGACAGACACACATACCCACACTTTAATTATGTACAGTACGGTATGTGTATTCATAAAATCAACTGAGGTATGACAACATTTTAATTAAGGATGGTCACCGTCAGAAAAGACAGATGTACCTTGCTTGCTTGGCCTCTTTCTTACAGGCAGTGACTCAATGATATGCAGACGAGATAAGTCACAAGCAGTGAACCACATCCTGCTTTCATAATAGAAAACGTAGTTCTCGTTTTCCCTGTCTGCCATGTTGTTACTTTGCACATTTGTGTTGCATGCCTGTCTCTGTCAGCTAGTTTGTCACATTAATCATCTCCGGTTGCTTCCCGTCAACATGCATACACACATACATACTGACAATTGTAAGCCACAGTGCCTTAAAAGTATGTCTGTACATTTTCACCAACGTCTCACAATTTGTTGTGAGCTTGTAGATCTGCTATTTCCAGTGTGCGTTGCAATGGCGCGCAATATAAATGAGGCTTAAATGAAGAGTCCTGACAATGTATCCTGAAAAAAATACTCTTTATTGTACAGTCTCAGAAGTCTCAGACACAAAACCATCTCAACTCCATGGGAAAAAGTGAAAGGGGGTGAATACTGCAACTAAACATGTCACGCCTTAACTTAACTGCAATTTGTGGGTAAATAGAAATTCAACCACTTCTTTATAACTTAAAGTTGTTATGTGACATTAAACTTGAGGTTAAAACTAGCTGGTAACCAACACTCACTGTTAGTGAAGAACCGAATCATATTATTCGGTGAGAAGCATCTACAGTTCAAATCCAGATGATGAAATTAAAACTGGGAAATTATCAACAAACAGCTCATTTTGAATAATCCACAAAACAGCATCAATAGATAGAATTCAAATAAAATATAAATTATCATATGATGAAATGCTGCTACAAGATAGCACATGGCAGAGAGAATATCACACATTTGCAAAAATATACATTCTCAAGTAAACCTGGAGATCAAACTGGTTACAACAAAATGTTTCATCAAACTAACTATTGTAACAAAGTCAAACAAAAGGGTCGATTTATGTGCAATTATTCCTCACCGTTTACTCCACTCCTCTTCAAAGTTCATTCATCTAGCTCCGGTGGCTCTGGCTCAGGTTGGGTTTTCAGAGGGTGTCCTTCTGCCCACAGAGAGTGCGACTGTTTGGCTCCTGACACCTGGCCCCAGCAGATCTTCAGTGTCAACAGGACGACGACCACCAGCAGACAGACGATAACAAATGTGAGGACACCAAGAATCATGCCTAGGGGACATCCGGACGCAGCTGCGACAACTCCTGTTGATGAGAAAGACAAAGTACTTAGTACATTCACCAATAGGCTAATTTGTGAAACCGTAAACTAATTGAGCAGATATAAATCAGACAGTGTTGCGTTTACCTCCTGCATAAACAGTGACAGTGACTTCTCCTGATGTCTCCACTGCCACTCTTCTCCAGCCGTGGGATGAAGAGAGAAGCCACTCCTCCACCTCACAGAGATACAGGCCGCTGTCTGCAGCAACAGAGCCCAGTATGGTGAGCTCAAAGCGGTCGGGAGCAGGATGGTCAAACCTCAGACGCCCGCGCTTGTCACTCCTGTCCTGCAGGGTGGCGTCTCGGTAGGATGTGTAGATTGGGAGTTTTTCAGACCCCGTCTCCTTCTCCCAAAACCATGTGACTTGGAATGCAGATGATTGGCTGGATCGTGAGGTGATGTCACAGCTGACGTTGAATTTCTGGGACGCAGTAACGTTCAGCTCCACATCTTTTTTCAGCATGGACAGGTTACCCTCTGTTAACACACACGCGCACACACACACACATCATATTGTGAAGAAAAACACAAACATAAACAGAACCTTTGCCTAATTTAACCCTAAATTTAAACAAACAAACCTCAAAGATGTAGATTCATTTTTGTGTTCACTAACCTCATAAATAAATCAAAATGAAAGACACATGCATACATAATACAAGTATTTATATCACTGTTGGAGGCCAGTAAGGCAATCATACCAGTAGGTTTTACACTGAGAGTGATTGGGCCTGAATGGTCCTTGGCCTTCAGCTGCCAGACGCCTTGGTTGAGCTGGTACTGCTCCACTCCACACCGATATGTCCCACTGTCGCTCTCATCAGCCCTCTGAATTCCCAAGTGGAAACTGGTGTGCGCGGGCCTCGAGAGACGAAGCCTCTCCTGAAGGGACTGGAGCTCCTGGTTCTTTGGGTACGTCAGTAGGCAGCTGTGGTCAAGCTCCACCAGGAGGACTTTGGTACCATCAGGGGCACCAGGTGCCACGTAGGACCAAGTGAGAGTGAAGCGGGAGGAAGGGTTAGCCGCACCTGAGGTCAAATTGCAATTTAGATCCACTTCTTCTGCTTCCCTGGCCATCAGGTGCATCTCGGCCTTATCGACACGCAAGTCGTTGGCTGCAAAAGGAGAGATGTGCATATGTCAAAGGAGAACCTCAACAGGAGGATGACCACCAGATTATAAAAGATTATAACACATGAGTGCCCAAGGAGCATCCTGACTCAGAGACACAGTGTTGCGTTTACCTCCTGCATAAACAGTGACAGTGACTTCTCCTGATGTCTCCACTGCCACTCTTCTCCAGCCGTGGGATGAAGAGAGAAGCCACTCCTCCACCTCACAGAGATACAGGCCGCTGTCTGCAGCAACAGAGCCCAGTATGGTGAGCTCAAAGCGGTCGGGAGCAGGATGGTCAAACCTCAGACGCCCGCGCTTGTCACTCCTGTCCTGCAGGGTCGCGTCTCGGTAGGATGTGTAGATTGGGAGTTTTTCAGACCCCGTCTCCTTCTCCCAAAACCATGTGACTTGGAATGCAGATGATTGGCTGGATCGTGAGGTGATGTCACAGCTGACGTTGAATTTCTGGGACGCAGTAACGTTCAGCTCCACATCTCTTTTCAGCATGGACAGGTTACCCTCTGTTAACACACACGCACACATACATAATATTGTGAAGAAAAACACAAACATAAACAGAACCTTTGCCTAATTTAACCCTAAATTTAAACAAACAAACATACAAACAAACAAACCTCAAAGATGTAGATTCGTTTTTGTGTTCACTAACCTCATAAATAGAATACGTAAAATCTATTTCTAGTGATAAAAAAGTATTTATATCACTGTTGGAGGCCAGTAAGGCAATCATACCAGTAGGTTTTACACTGAGAGTGATTGGGCCTGAATGGTCCTTGGCCTTCAGCTGCCAGACGCCTTGGTTGAGCTGGTACTGCTCCACTCCACACCGATAGGTCCCACTGTCGCTCTCATCAGCCCTCTGAATTCCCAAGTGGAAACTGGTGTGCGCGGGCCTCGAGAGACGAAGCCTCTCCTGAAGGGACTGGAGCTCCTGGTTCTTTGGGTACGTCAGTAGGCCGCTGTGGTCAAGCTCCACCAGGAGGACTTTGGTACCATCAGGGGCACCAGGTGCCACGTAGGACCAAGTGAGAGTGAAGCGGGAGGAAGGGTTAGCCGCACCTGAGGTCAAATTGCAATTTAGATCCACTTCTTCTGCTTCCCTGGCCATCAGGTGCATCTCGGCCTTATCGACACGCAAGTCGTTGGCTGCAAAAGGAGAGATGTGCATAGGTCAAAGGAGAACCTCAACAGGAGGATGACCACCAGATTATAAAAGATTATAACACATGAGTGCCCAAGGAGCATCCTGACTCAGAGACTAGACAGTGTTGCGTTTACCTCCTGCATAAACAGTGACAGTGACTTCTCCTGATGTCTCCACTGCCACTCTTCTCCAGCCGTGGGATGAAGAGAGAAGCCACTCCTCCACCTCACAGAGATACAGGCCGCTGTCTGCAGCAACAGAGCCCAGTATGGTGAGCTCAAAGCGGTCGGGAGCAGGATGGTCAAACCTCAGACGCCCGCGCTTGTCACTCCTGTCCTGCAGGGTCGCGTCTCGGTAGGATGTGTAGATTGGGAGTTTTTCAGACCCCGTCTCCTTCTCCCAAAACCATGTGACTTGGAATGCAGATGATTGGCTGGATCGTGAGGTGATGTCACAGCTGACGTTGAATTTCTGGGACGCAGTAACGTTCAGCTCCACATCTTTTTTCAGCATGGACAGGTTACCCTCTGTTAACACACACGCGCACACACACATCATATTGTGAAGAAAAACACAAACATAAACAGAACCTTTGCCTAATTTAACCCTAAATTTAAACAAACAAACATACAAACAAATAAACCTCAAAGATGTAGATTAATTTTTGTGTTCACTAACCTCATAAATAAATCTAAATGAAAGACACATGCATACATAATACAAGTATTTATATCACTGTTGGAGGCCAGTAAGTCAATCATACCAGTAGGTTTTACACTGAGAGTGATTGGGCCTGAATGGTCCTTGGCCTTCAGCTGCCAGACGCCTTGGTTGAGCTGGTACTGCTCCACTCCACACCGATAGGTCCCACTGTCGCTCTCATCAGCCCTCTGAATCCCCAAGTGGAAACTGGTGTGCGCGGGCCTCGAGAGACGAAGCCTCTCCTGAAGGGACTGGAGCTCCTGGTTCTTTGGGTATGTCAGTAGGCCGCTGTGGTCAAGCTCCACCAGGAGGACTTTGGTACCATCAGGGGCACCAGGTGCCACGTAGGACCAAGTGAGAGTGAAGCGGGAGGAAGGGTTAGCCGCACCCGAGGTCAAATTGCAATTTAGATCCACTTCTTCTGCTTCCCTGGCCATCAGGTGCATCTCGGTCTTATCGACACGTAAGTCGTTGGCTACAAAAGGAGAGAGTTGAGAAGAGAAATGTAGATGAGAAATCAATATGTTCATATCAGTATGTCATTTGTATATTGTTGTTTGTCAGAAAACTTACCTGGCTCTACAATTTGTACGTCTATGGCTCCATGGGCGGGTGACAGCTCATACCATTCTCCACGAGGATCCTGTAGCCACTCCACCACGACACAGTGGTACGTTCCACTGTCCCCAACACGAGCCTGGCGAATGGTCAAGTCAATGCTTTGGCCCTCGCTGCGCTTCATGCTGAATCGCTGCCATGTGCCAGACTCTGCTTGCAGTCCGAACGTTAGCACAGCATCCCGGTCAGAGCTCAGAATGGTCTGATTGCTTCCCGTGTGATGCTGGACCCACCATGTGACAGCAAAGCGAGAGGAGTCAGATGTCCTCTCAGCAATGTGACATTTTATTTCTATATCCTTGCTGACGTTGCCTTTCACAACAGGGTTGGAAGCTCTTAGGGAGAGTTTGCTGACTAGGAAAGAAAATGAAGAATGACAAGAATAAGACAAATTTGGCGAGAAACAGAGAGAAAGATTGAAAGGTTCATATGGTGCCTTATAACCATGGCCATACCTGGGTCATTCACCCTCACAGCTAGGCGGTTGGATGCCCGCAACTTCCTGTGTATTCCCCGCATGAAGACGGAAACGTCACACTGGTACGTTCCTGCCTCCCTGTGGCTTGCTCCAATGAGGAGCAGGGTATGCTTGACCTCAGGTTTTAGATTGGTCGTAGAAATTTCAGTTTCCAGTTGGTAGCGGACTTGGTCACCATGCCAAGTAATGTTGCCATCGCGAGACAGTGTCAGGATGTTATCAGGGGATGAGGTGCCCTTTCGTTGCAGGCTCCAGGTCACAGTCACAGGCAGAAGAGGTCCACGTACCCGACACAGCAGCTGTGTTTGCTCACCGACCGTCACAATGGTGTTCCGACCATGTAAATGCACCTCTAGTAACGCCTCTGTTAGAAAATTATGAAATGTGGTTAGTTAGTGGCACAGAAGCCTTTTCTGTAATTTCAGATGCTGTTATAGTAGATGAAAACTCCATCTGCTCGCACTCCCACACTCTTATGCCAAATTATTTTCTGTTGTGCACTAAAAATACCAGATTTTCAATTGAAAGATAGGTATTGTCTAGCCTAGCTTTACAAATGACAATGCCCACTCTTTCTTTCACAAAAGCCTTCATTCTTGACAATAAAAATAATATGTATTTTACCTGCAGGAGAGACTGACACAATATCGCTGGACTTTGTTTGGCTGAGTGTTTTCTGCAATGTGCTGTCCGTTTCAATGGACCACTCGGACACCATGCACAGGTACACGCCACCGTCTGCGGGTGTCACCTCATTCAGCTCCAGGGTGAAGGTATCCGGGGTTGGACGCGTTGCCTTAAGGCTGCGCTGTGCAAACCCCGACCCTAACTCCATAACACCCTCCTGGTTAATGCTGATGACATCGCCGATGCTTTTTATGGGTGCTGATCTATGTTGCCAGGTGATGGAGAGTCGACCCTTGGCCCCTTTCACTTTGCAGGTGAGCTGCAGCCTGTCACCTTCTGGAATGGTCACACTTGCAGTTTGCATTTCAACTGAAAGCGCACTTGCTGTGAACAGAAGAGATAAGAGACAATATATTTGTTATTTAGCTAAATAGATACAGAATGTGATCACGCTATTTTATGTACATTTACTCAAGTACTGTACTCAGATCCAAATATTTATATTTACTCCACTACAATTATTTGAAAAATGTAGTTACTAGTTACTTTGTATTTTGATTATTATCACAAAACATACATTAACCACTTCCAGCCCTATATACATTTCGATGCATTGTGAGCTTGTAGATCTGCTATTTTCAAATAGATTTTCATACATTTGAAAACGTGAAACAGGACATTCTGTACAGTGAGTACTTTTTACTTTTGGTACTTTGTACATTTTGATGCCAATACTTTCAGTCAAGTACATTTTGAAGTATTTCTATATTGCATCACTGCCAGCAACATTTCCTTAGTTTGTCATGATGGAATCCCGGCCGGGCTCAACTGCAGACATACACGTAACTGTAGCTACCTGTGGCTGAGATGGTGACTAGCTGGGCAGCGGAGTCCTGGGCTGCACCCTGTATGAATGTCCCATCCGTTCCTCTGTCCTGAGGCCATGCTCTACAGCGGTATTCCCCTTGGTCCTGAGTTCTGACAGGTCGCAAAATGAGCCTCTGCTCTGTGTCCCCAATCCGGATCACTCTAAGTTCTCCTCCACTATCTCTGCCACTGTACTCGGGCCCCACCGACAGAACCCCTGTAGGGCCGATGCGGGCCAGCTCTGTGCTGTTTTGGAGCCAAGCCACAGAGAAGAATCGCTCTTGCAGGTTCTGAGTGTCCAGGTTGCAGGATAAAGACATCCCTTGCCCCTCCAGCAGAGTCGTTTGTGGCACTGCAATTCTCACTGTTAAAGTACCGTTGCTTGGTGCCACCTCTGTGCAAGACAGGAAATAAGCATGTGATTGTGAGTGATGATATTCATATACTTCCTGTTACACAGACACGCTCAACATGAAGAAGAGAATAAAAATGTGCCAACTCCACTCATGTCACACATTGTAATGAAATTATAAAATACTACCAACCTTTAGGTTTGACCTTTAGGGCGATGGCCCCTGTAACCTCCTTAGCGATAGCGTACCAGGAGCGGTCTGGATCTTGGATCCATTCCCGGGCTTCGCAGTAGATATTGCCCTGGTCTGATGGCTCCAGCTGGCTCATCTTTAGCTTGTATGTGGCCTCTCCCACCTTCTCCAACCCAATGAGTCCAGACTCATAGCGCTCTTCAAACCCCTGCCCAGGACTTAGCGTAAAGTCTTTATCTAGTGAGATGATAGGTCTGGCATGATGTTCCCCGTCTCTAAGAAGAGACCAAGTGACAGACAGGTGGGTGTGCTGGATGGTGTAGCAGGAGGCTTGGCATGTCAGAGTGATGGCTTCACCCACTTTATGGCTCAGAGAGGTGGTGTCAGGGGTCGAAACAGCCAGGGAGTTGTCAATCACTAAATAAGACAAATGATGGGGGTAAATAATAATGCTGAGTTTCAACAATCACCTTCACAATCAGATTGTTGTTATTTTATTATAAAGAAATACAATGACTTGCTCACAGTAGGTAGCATTTTAGGAATGCAAGTGATCAAAGGTGAAAATTGTTTATAGTAAATATTTGCATCTAGTAACTAGTCATATTTTAGTGAAGATCAGTCAACAGTCACCCCCACCTTTGACTATAACATTTAAGAATCTAATTATGATTAAAGCAGAGAAGGTTTTGAATAATATTTGCATCTTGCATTTAGAAAATACCCCCCTCAAAAAAACATAATTACTGTACCATTGACTGTAGTCTTGCCAGCATAAGTCCCATCCCATGCACTTTCTGAGTTAACTACATGGCACTCGAAGTCTCCCTCATCAAACTCTGTTATATTGTTGATCTTAAAGAGGACAGAGGTAGGCGACACACGCTCCACAGTGATGTCATGATTATTCACACGGGGACTATAGACGGCGTAGCTATAGTATGGGTCTTTTGTGCTGATGATCTGGATTGGTCCGACGTGTGAAGGCCGATCAGACTTATAGAGGCTGAATTCAAAGTCTTGGATGGCATCAAGGTTGCTGAAACCAGTCACATTGCAGGAGATGGAAAGGGGATAGTTCTTCACACGATAGAGGGGGCCAGATTGCACTTCTGTGAACACCCTGGCCTCTCCTGAATTGAGCACAGACACAAATCCAGATGTTGAACAATTATTATCTATTATTACAATTCTCGAAATGCCACGCTCACAATTCTGTGCGTACAACTTTGTGCACAGTTCGGGTAGTCATAGTCATAGACCGTGACGTATGCGGAAGTGCCGTTTAAATCATCTTTATTCTCACATCAAATGTTTACAGGTGTAGAGTAGTAATTAATTTGCTTACACAAGCGGTTTATAAAGTCAGTCCTTTTCATTGTGCAATGATGTGACACATTATCTTGAATGTACTGAACGCAAATGAAACCGTCAGGGACAGAGGAAGTTATTTTACGAAGATCTGTTTCAAAGGACATTACATTTAATTATATGAACAATTACTGTAATTAGTGTAATGTAATCTACAGCAAGGGTAAATTAATTATTTCCACTGATTTCACTCATGCATGTTTTTAATCCAACAGAAACAATGTAGGCCTAGTTCTGTAGTTCAAAGTGGTTATACAATGTAGTAGTCGGCCTAACATTTAAGACGTAATCTTTAAAATAATAAGACTTATAAAACAACATTTCAGAAGACTCCAAATAAAATACAGGCGTTTCGTGCAAAGTGTCAAATGGATACTTACCAGAGTGGATAATACTTTGACCCAGAAACAGTAAAAGACTTGCCCTCCAAAGAGACTGTGGGGAAAGCGTCATCCTGAATGATGCTCAAACTATAGTATGAAACTGAGCTCATTCTGTCTGGCTGTCTAAATACTGGTTGACCACATATTATCCGTGAAGGTGTTACGCTGTCAACATATTCTTCCTGCAACAAAGATACACAAAGGGGAAGTGCTGCAGAAAAGTGGTTTCCTGAATATACACAAACCACAGCATCAGGTTGTGACAGATAAATGTCAGTCACTGCCAGAGTTGGAAGTGGCATGTTACAAAGTTACGTGTAATAAATAATATAATTTTATTTTGCAGTAACAAGCATTATAACTATAGTATTATCTAATTTGAGTAATCATAGTGTATTACTGCTAAGAAACAGTTAATCGGTCACTTGCACTGACAGTCTTATAAATATAATATCTTCTTCCACCAAAAATAGCAGTTCTGGCTGAACCTGGCTGAAGTTCAAATCTATCTCCTCCTGGGATCTTGGATCAAAATGCATGAACATTTCTACACAAAAAATGAAGGTTTTATGAGCCAATGAAAATGGCAGTTTCATGAAAGTTCTTCTTCTGCCTCTAATATATACATGCAGCGTCACATGTTTGTGAAACTTTACAGTATGGTAGAGGGTCATGCCAAACCAGTCTTACTCAACTTGGCCAAAGGGGGCCGCTATAGTAATCATTTGAAAATGAAACCTCTGAACAGGCATAACTCATGTGTCATGCCTCGTTTGGCCAAAAGTCATGGCACTTGACTCATGGGGAACACATCTGTCACATTGATGAGTAAGCTCCGCCCTCTGATTTTCCTCAATTTTGAGCAGTTTGAAAAAGGCTTAAAGCTGATTTTCTGCAGGGATTGGGAAAGTGGCACTGTTAAGCAGCCTAAAAGGGTTTATTGCTTGGTCCCATCTTATTGCTGCTTGCAGCTATAGTTTTAATTCGGTTTTTAGTTTTTGTTATTTCGTTAGTTTTAATAACCTTGACTACATATTGTAGCCTAATGGTCTGTATTAAAAAGTGAATTACATTACACCACAGCAGTATTTCCAAAGGAAAGCATAATAACTCAAGTATTAATAAATCAAGGAATTAAAGCTGCAACATGGTACTTATTTGAATGAAAAACATAATGTTAATACAATATAATTAGCACATGCAGTGGTTGAAGATGTTCTTGCAAATTTCCCATTGAGAAATGTAGGTGCAGTAGGACATCTACTGGTTGACAAGTAGTACTGCTGACAGTACTGTAGTATTACTATACACTCATGTCAAATGGGGATTTCATGAGTGGTATCTCTCGATATTCTGCATGGCTTTGCATGGCAACCCGTGTCAGAATTAAACTGTGCATATGCAGTTAATTGATCAGCCATAGAGATGCTAAAAAGGCCAACAATCACTTGAAATCTGACTAAGAATAGAGCCTCATAAGGGACACATCAGCACATTTCACAAGTCAACAGGGGCTAAAGGTGTCATTAGCACCAAATAGGCAAATATAGCCTTACAAAATTCAACAAGGAAGACAACATGACAGACACCTTGAAATGTAAATGTAACCTAGAAGAAGAGACCAAATATAAGTGACCCTAAATTCTAACACTAAACCTAACCTTATAAGCCACGGGCTAGTCATAAACCTGCCCACTGGCTAGTTTCACCATGACGTGCCATGGGGTGAATTAATCCTAACGGCCTAACCTCAACCTAAATAAGACTAAAAACCTTGAAGTTATGGTAAACTTAAACACTAAACCTAGTCTTAAAACAAATTATAGGCCAATTATAAATTTAAAAATCGAAATCAAAACACATAATTCCTAAGGAGGAACACAAAAAAAAATGTAATTTAACAATCAGAAAATACAACACCCAAAATTACAGTTAATTGATCACATCTGTGACTGCACTACTAAAGTTTAGCCGATATGTTAGCCTCTCAGTCCACCTTAGACTAGTAGGCTAATGATTACAAAACAAATATTGCAATGTTTATTTTGCAATATTGACTAATAAAAAGTAATTTTACTTTCAATTCAAAGTCTGTATTTTTGTATGTTGTGTGAGGGTGCTGAATTCTGACACTCCAATGTTGACAGCCCTGTGTGTGTGTGTGTGTGTGTGTGTGTGTGTGTGTGTGTGTGTGTGTGTGTGTGTGTGTGTGTGTGTGCGCGTCTGCGTGTGTGTGTGTGTGTGTGTGTGTGTGTGTGTGTGTGTGTGTGTGTGTGTGGTAGTAAATGGAAAGTAGTTAGTGTGGCTGGAAAGTTTTGGGTAATCTTGTTGCTCGTCTGAGCCAGCTTTTGATAAAAAATATTCCGACTGGAAATAAAATGTATAACATCAGCACAGAAAATATTAACAAGTCAAATAACATCATACTATTCTGGGGATTAAAAAAAAGAAAAATCTTGTAATATTGTGACACAGTGGGAGGATGATTCAATATATGCTATTGAAAATAAGGTAATGGCACCACCTAGTGGATATACTGAAGACATGTGTTGTAATTTAATAATCATCTGTTGTGGTTGTAATCCTTACAGCTCTCCTCTATTAAGGTGCAGGTGGCTGGTGGTCATTCAGTTGAATTAACAGTCACAAGTAAGCAGCAAGCTTGAAGAACAAGATGGCACCATGGTAGTGCTGTATGACATTTTCTGAAGGTTATTCAAAACACACACACACAGAGAATGTAATACATTTGCACAAGCCACATTATGGCCACAAGATGTGCATGTCATGGCTGAATGATACAGAAGTAGATGGGAGAGGAAGGAACACATGAAACATGTTCTAACAAGATGAGAGTACTTGCACAGCCATCTTGACAGAAACAGCCCTGCTGTAGGCCTACCTTGATAAAGGAGAGCGTGTGCATGGTGTCAGAAATGTCACTGTGTTTCTGTTACCTAAGCTTACACAACCGAGTGATTAGGTATAGCCATATATATGTGCATATTACAATCTTACTGTAGTCCTAAGTTAATCAACAAAATAAGCCTATTGTTAAAACATGCTTATTTATCAAATCCGAAAGTCAGCCTTATGTAATAAAGAAAATGAAATGTTGCGATGTGCTTGATCCCAAAGCTGGTGCACCACATAGGCTAATTAAAACTGTGTAGGCCTACTGGCCTGGGGTAAAGGACAAAACCAGTTTGCATTGAGTATTAGAGTAGAAATGTGATATTGGGAAATGGGGAACATCAACACAGCGTGCATGCGTGTGTGTTGGGGGGGGGGGGGGGGGAGGGTGAGTTCAGACCACAACCTAGAAAATATTCAGAGGAGGAAGTTTCAAGAAAGCTAGCATTGCTTCATCTGTTCCTCAAAACGGAGATCCACCAATCACAAGCATATAAACTACAAGAACAGGAAGTGTGTAAGAGACCAGGAGAGAAACAACAGCACACACACACACACACACACACACACACACACACACACACACACACACACACACACACACACACACACGTACGTACACTCAGTATGTGTGAACCCCTCAGTGGACAGTGTGCTTTACAGAGTGGACCTAGCCTACTTTCTGTGTGAGGATGAGTGTCTCGTTGGAGAGAACCACAGATGGACCCCTGCCTTGTTCCGAAGAGGGGCAGAAGGAGAGTATGGGAGGTGAAGCCGAGCTGTGCTGGGAGGACGGGGGTCTAGCCATGGAGCTGCAGAGAGGGATGGAGACCATGCGGCTCAGTGGACAGCTGACTGATGTGACTCTGGTCGTTGAGGGCGAAGACTTCTCCTGCCACAAAACTGTACTCGCTGCTGCCAGCAACTACTTCAGGTACAAATGAACACTGACTGTGAAGTTCACAGTATATGTGAAGTCTGTATATGAGAAAAACTGATTCTGAGACCTAGCAACAACTGCATATAACTAACACACAACACAACAACTTACGATTACTTACTTGATTTGAAAAACTGTTGAGATATATAGTATCAAAATCACACAAAACTTCATCAAAATGCTATGAGACTAAAAAGTAAGAGTGAGTGACAAAGGACCCACATGTCTGCTGGTATGTTTCTGTAATGTGAATACACTATGTGGTTGCAGGGCGATGTTTTGCAGTGGCCTGAAGGAGACTCATGAGGACCAAGTGGAGATAAAGGGGTTGGACAGAGAGACCATGAAGTCTCTCCTGGACTACACCTACACCAGCAAAACCGTCATCACTCACAGCAACGTGCAAAGAATATTGGAGGCTGCCAGTCAGTTCCAGGTGAGTTATGCCAGCGATTCCCAAACTTTAAGGACCCCTCATTTATTGAATTAGCCTGTGGACCCCCATTTGAAGAGATATGCCAGGGACCCATCCATAAGAGAAGATTTCTACGGCTCTAGCAGTGATTCTCAACCAGTTTAATTTCAAGAACCCCCAGTTTGACATGCATTAGTCTACAGACCCCCATTTAATGACATTCCTATCTCTCAAATTTATATTGTAAAATCAATGTCAATTTAACTCCGAGTGTGCAAATTGAACCAAATGGACCCTTTGTACACTCTCAGAGTTACAGACCCATAAGGGTCCATTTGGTTCGAAACTATAATTTAGCTGGGGACCCCCTGGAACTCCCTCAAGGACCCCTGGGCGTTATTGTAACTGACATGCTATAGAGTTAGTCAGTTAGAGTACTTATGGTTTAGTCTTTTAATTACAATTATAGTCAACATCTGAGTCTTGCACTCATAGTGTTCATTATTGTGCTTGATAAATACATTGTTAATATAATACACAAACAAATTAATATCCGGTAATAATCGATGCAATGGAATAGTTTCAAAAACAGTTCTTACGGCCCTTCTCACATGGTGCGAGGAGGTGGTGCATGCATGCCATGGTCTAAAGCTACACCTTGGGGTTGTGTGAAACTCCAACTTTGCTAGTGATATAATGATGTCAGGAGACAGGGACAACTAAAGCGCTCCTCTCCTTGAACAAAAATGTGGAAGTGGAAATGTGACCACCCTCTGAGGCCATGTTGAGATTGAGATGGCATATTTTGGGCATGCAGTCATTACAGGACATTACAGGAGGCATCTCTGCAAGTCATTTATGTATAAGAGACATCTGTGATATCTTGACATATAAACTTAATAATCACAAAATGAGAAAATGAATGAGACAAAGAAAGACATTCTGCAATCGCTTTCAGATTTTTCTCACAATTCCTAATATAGCCACGGATCCAACATAATGCATCTAACTACACCTCATTTTTAAGACCAACACGCTAATGGGCCACAAGTACAGTACATCGGATTATTGTGTGACGTCGGCCCCCATTATCATTAACAATTCCATCAGTTGGAAACTAGCAGTAACACACACACACACACACACACACACACACACCCACACCCAACGTTACAACCTATTACAACTATTATGCCCCCTTCCTTCTCCCCATCAGTTCCTGCGAGTGGTGGAGGCGTGTGCCGGCTTTCTCACCACCAAGTCCCTCCGACCAGAGAGCTGTATCTGGGTTTTGCGTCTGGCTGACAGACATTCCCTGCCTGCTTTGAGAGCCAGGGCTCAGGAATACATTGTCAAAGAGTTCTTCAAGGTCACCCGGCATGATGAGTTTGCAGAGTTGCCAGGGGACGCTCTCGAGTTCATCCTGCAGCGCGATGACCTGAATGCAACGCGTGAAGAGTGTGTCTTTGAGGCACTGATGCACTGGGTGAGAGCACAGGAGAATGAACGCTACCCTTTACTGGCCAAGCTGCTTTCATATGTGCGATTACCACTGCTGAGGCCAGCATACTTCTTGGAAAAAGTGGAGACGGATGAGCTGATTCGCCGCTGCAGCGAGGCATTTCCTCTGTTGCAGGAGGCCCGCACTTATCACCTGTCTGGCAGGGGGGTATGTATGTTTACCTCAAAGCCCATAACATCTGCTCTTGGACAATTACTACTGTACCGCATAAAGCATCTAACCATAAGTATAGAAAATGCAGGGCTACAAGACGTTCCAGTAGGCTGGGAAACATGTAGCCCTGTAATTCCTGTGCTTCCGGTTAGACACATTTTAGCAGCGGTTCTTTTCTAGGAACTAATGTGAAATGGATAACATTGGGAATGAGCTTATCTTGTGTCTATGGTCAGTCTGATATAATGATATTCTTCTGCACTTCCATATACTTAAGCCTGATTTATACTCATAGTAGAGTGACTATGAGTACTACAATGCCAGAATGAACACATTTTCAAGCTACTGTAACAGCAGTATAGTATAAATTAAGCATCAAGTATGTGTATGTATGTACGTAGGTGGTCTCAGAGCGAACCAAGCCCCGTGTGCATCACTTCCTGTCAGAGGTATTCATGATCATCGGTGGATGCACAAAGGATGAACGCTTCGTCTCCACTGTGACCTGTCTGGACCCTCTGCGACGTAGTCGGCTAGAGGTCGCCCGGTTGCCAATGACAGAGATGGAAGACGAAAGCCAAAACCGGAAATGGGTGGAATTTGCTTGCATCACATTCCGCAATGAAGTATACATATCTGGTACGCATACATATGAAAGCTTGTTAAAAGTCCTATGTAACAAATCTACTAGACTGGAACACACATATGCTTTCTATGGCGGGAGAAACTAGACGCAGCTGCGCAACATGAGACTAATTAATTAGAGCGACAGAGAGAGAGGAGTGTGTGTGTGTACGTGTTTGCGTCAATTTAACAAAGGTGCAGATGATCAGAAATCATCAGAGAGTGAGCGACGTTTGCGCTACTGTATGCCGAATTGAAGTGGACTCGGCCCCAGACTTCTTCTTTTTTCTCCCTGGCAATAAGAAAGTCTGGGTTTCCGAGGCTACAAATCACAATACATCACATCATGACGCATGCACAAAATAGAGACACCAGGGTTAAAGTGGTTATAGTGGTTAGGGTGAGAGACCTAACAGTATCCTATCCTATATTAAAATTGGCATATGGGAGGACTGGCCGGCCCGGCCAATGGACCACGTGAGGTCTGCGTAGCTGCTCGAACCTCTAAGAACTGTATATTTGCCTTTAGTCTCTGCACTAGTGAACCAACAATTTTAATGGTGTTGTTCTGTTTTGTTGTTTTATGTTGAAGTTTTAGTTTAGTTTATTAAATGTTTTTCCCCCATACATTTCTACTGAGTCAGCTCAACATTAATAACAAAGAGAATGGTTTTGAATGGTTTCCAACTGAGGAACTGAATAGCAGCATAGGCCTAACTGTTTCCTTACAAAGAGCTATTGCTGCTGTCTGCCTTTGTTCAGCAATAGGTTAAGCAAGACAACAATTTCTTGAAGCTGTTTAGACTACTGTTACTTGTTTTTCACACCTTCTTTCTCCAGATAGAGGACCTTGTAGCTGAGTGTGTACAACACAAACATAGTAGTCCTTTACTGACAGGGTGTTCCATCTCTGAATATTTTAAGTGTAAGCATCTTAGCATAATAAAATGGTTTTAAATTTGTCTTTGATGCTTTTGGGTCTATAGGAGGTAAAGAGACACAGCATGAGGTTTGGAAGTATAACGGTGCTCTTGACAGATGGATCCAGATAGAATCTCTAATGACCGGACGCTGGAGACATAAGATGGCAGTCCATGGAGGAAAGGTGTACACACTTGGAGGATTTGATGGGGTACACAGACTCACTAGTGTAGAGGCCTATGAGCCCTTTCACAATCGCTGGACACAGGTAAACATCAAACATATAAAACTATATTTGTATATAATATATTGCCATAAACCAGCGACAGCTCCAGAAAATTGTGACTGGGGGGACTATAGGGGGACTGGCGATTAGTCAATTGGGTTTGGGTGAGGGGGCCTTAGGGAAAGCCACCCCCGGAGCCATCTCTGTCATTAACACTGTGTACACAAACAACAAAGCTTCGCTTTCACAAGATCCAGTCCTCATTGGCCATTCTGAACTTCCCCTAAATGAGTAATATCACACCAAGACTTTGTCACAGGGAGGCCATGCAACATCTTGTTAACTAAAATGACCTATTTCTGTTTCAGTGGGGACCATCAACATCTACATATGTGTAATATTTATTATTAATTACATGTCTGTATTCATTGTAGGTGGCACCCCTTTTGCTAGGTGTGAGCTCTTTCGCTGCAGCCAGCTTTGACAGCTGGATCTATGTGATTGGTGGTGGGCCCAATGGGAAGCTGGCCACTGACAGGGTTCAATGCTGGAAGCCTGGTACAGAGAAGTGGGAGCTACGAGCAGCCATTCCCATCGAGGCTAAATGCACCAATGCAGTTACATTCAAGGACCACATCTATATTGTTGGTGAGTGGCCTTTTAAAGGGCAACTTTGCTGATGTGAACCTGAATGCATTCTACTGTGAGGAGGACATCCTCACAGTGAATATCTGACAAAAACAAAAATCTTGACAAGAGCATATAGGCCTATATCCTCCATGGGATGTAATGTAATACATAGCGGTACTCTCACAAAGACATATATAAATATGTAAACAAGAGCAGCCATGCTTTGCAAGCGCAAAATGACATGCACAGGAGGAAAGTCTAGTTGTAGCCAGCAGTCTTCTAGTTTCTATGGTCTTCTACCCAGAGAGACGGGACACAGACCCCCCCTAGTGGCTCTGTCTTTCTCCTGCTCATGCATCTGTCTCTGTTTTTCAGCCCCAACCAGTTTGTATGCCTGTAAACTAAAGTATCAGACAGCATGCAAGTATAATTTGTGCGTGCATCATGTATGTGTATGAATCAGTGGTTCCCAAACATTTTAGCCCGTGACCCAAAAGAGAGATTACATGTTTGCCCAGGACCCAAACTAGTGAAAATAGCAGATCTACAAGCTCACAACGCGTCGCTTCGTGCCGCGTTGTGAGCTTATGTAGATCGGCTAATTTCACCACTTCTTAAACATTTGTTTTTCTAATTTATGGGATTTCTTAGATTTTCTTTGATTTCTTTATGAAATTACTGAAAGAAATCATTGCATTTTGTTTAAAAATAAATAAAGGACCCATAAAAATGTGTCCGCGACCCACACATGTGTTTGAGAACCACTGTTTTACATCACGCCCGGAGTAACTGTAGAGCAGCAGTGTTGTTTTTGGCAACAAATTTAGTCTCTTGAATATTTTTCATTTAGTTTTAGTCACATTTTTGTCACCAGGAATGTTTTATGTTTTAGTCGACTAAATCTACAGTTGATTTAGTCGACTAAAATGTATTTTGGTGGGCCTTGATGCCGTCTTGACTGTTTTCACTTGCTGAAAATAGCAGATCTACAAGCTCACAACGTGAACCAATTATAAAATGACTTATACTGGATCTCTTGTCCACTAGTCCATTCCTAACATTTAAGTCTAGTTTTTATTTGTTGACGAAATTGTCAGTATATCGTCTTACTTTTAGTCGACGAAATCAACACTAGTAGAGCAGGCTACAGTGCAGTACGTGGCCCTCAGTCTCACTATACTTTTTATTCTTCAGGTGGGGCCATGCACGCCATGTACTGCTACTCTCCGCGGTCAGACGCCTGGACGTTGGTGACCAGGCTGGCCGAGAGGGCGAGCTGCGCCATCGCTGCCTGTAACAACAAACTCTTCATTACTGGCGGTCGTGACGATAAGAATCACATCATCCCCACCGTGATGTGCTGGGATCCTACCACAAGCACGCTGATAGAGGAGTGTGTGCTACCATTGGGAGTCTCACATCATGTCAGTGTGACGCTCATGAAGTCCTACACACACATACGCAGAATAGCCCCTTCTAACACCTCAGCATGACATAGCCTACCATACAGGCTTGTATTAGTTGTCAGTATATATATGCCATGTAAAGGACGAAATGTTTTATGGGACATTGTTTTTCATGTGCCGTCTAAAAATGTTCACTTGGGGGTGTGGGACTGATTGTGTATCTCTAAAGCCCAAACCACACCAAAGGGTCAGGTTGGGACACCAATGCAACTCATTGAGTTGCAAGTTGTTGCATTGGTGATTTGGTGTGCTTTACCTTAAAAACCGTGGTTTGGGCTTAAAGCTGCCCACAATCTAAAATAATATAAAGATAATTAGAAAAAGATATACAGAAGTGATAAGTTGATGAATTAGGCCAATTCCAAAGTAATAATCCGATATGAAATGGAAATCGCATCTTAGCATAAGGGTAATTCTGCAACTAAATGTTTTTAGGTTTGGTTTCTTTTTGCACAATTGTTTTCACTTTGATCATTTAATTAATTTGTTATCAAAGGACAGATGTTTGTGCAGATGAGAAAACCCGTACAAGTGGGACTGGAACACTATCAAATTGAAGCTGATCAATTATATTTATCAGTAAATAATCTTCTGATTGGATAAAATTGGGACCTTCTGCTGGAGAGATAGACCCGTTACTGAACAAATACTTAATACTGTATACTATAAGTAAGTGAATCATAGTTCTTTTACTTGTTTAGAAAGCTCTCAATGGTTTCGCACCTTCCTACTTACATGACTGCCTGCCTAGATATGTCCCAAACCACCCCCCCTCAGGTCCTCCACTGCAGGCCTGCTCAATGTTCCGATACTGTATCGGTATCGGATCGGCCCTTATTTGTCATATTGGTATCGGTGAATATGCCAGTCTAACCACCGATCCGAAACAGGGGTAAGGGGTTGACACTATGGCAGGTAAATATAATGTTGGGACATGTGGAGTTTGCTTTGAAGTTGCCCAAACTGCAAGTGCAAATTTGAGCGAGGAGTCTGCTAGAAACACAACACCAGATATATAGCTAGATAGCTATAAACACAACATGAGATCACTATACACTGGTATCTGTATTCGGTATCGGCTAACACAGAAATTGTCGTAGCGGGATCGGATCGGAAGCGAAAAAAGTGTATCTGGACATCTCTATAAAAAACATAGTGAAGCAACTTTCTGCTTCTACAGGCTGACAACGGCGTGGAACAAACTCCCACTATACCTTCGACGGGCAGCCTCTGTAGAATTTGTTAAAGCACAGCTCAAGACACTCTGCTTTTAGTTGAGCGTTTAAAATTCTTATTGTTATTCATGTCCTCACTGTATTGCAGACAGTATACTGCTATTATTTTAATGTTTTGCGCATTCTTTTCTTTTCTTTTTGTTCCTTTATTACTCTGTAAAGCACTTTAAACTGCATTGCATGTCATGAAAGGGGCTATACAAATAAAGTTATATTGTTATTATTATTGTAATTTGAGTCTATAGCAATGATTAATACTGGAATATAGAATAAGTTGATGATTATGCCACACGCATAGTCGCATACCCTCTATTGCTGGTGCAGTGTCTGTTTTGGCCGTGCCCACATTTCCCTAGTGCCCACTCTTCCTAGGTGGCCAGTTTTCCCCAATGCCCAGAATGTTTTGTTGCCCACTCTTGCTGTTACCTGTTAGGTTCATTAACTGCTTTTATTCTGAAATTAAAGCCAGCATGTCGGGGGAGCGGTATTACCATTACATTGACTGGTCACTGCTGCCTCCGTTGACGAATTGGTATAGTTGATATGGTCATTTGTCGGTTGCAGGAGCACATATTTTCTCCATTTGCGGAATTCTAAAGTCCACTAAAGCCACGCCTTTGTTTACAGTAGATAACCTAACTAAGATTCCTGCTTACTACTCACCCGGTATGTGTTAGTTAAAAAGCATACACCCCTTTTTAGCTCTCAGCCCATTGGGAAGTGGACAATCCTGTTTACAGCAACAAAGCAGCACCTGTTCTCTTACCTGCCGTAGTGAAAGTAACCGTACTCAGTCTCTCCTGTAATGGCTACGGATCGTTTCTTCGTCTATTTCATTGTTGTATCGTTTGCCTCTTGTCAAGGTGAGTAGTATGATGATCAATTGCACGAGTTGGTTTATTTTTCATTACTTTTAGGTTGGGGGGAAAGCGACATTTAAGTTGCGCACGTAACGCGGTTATGGTTACGTTATAGACACATGACAGGGACGTAGAGTAGACAACACATGGCGATCAAACAGATATCAACATCTTCTTAACACAGAAATTATTTCTGTTAAAGAGTTATTAATTAAAGCTAAAGTTGGCTCAGTTGACAGTTTGAGTCCGTCAGGGATCATCCCTGCTGCATAAATTCAATCGAAATGGTGAAAAGGGTGAGTGTCTTGTTACCGATCAGTCGAGCTCGCAGTATCGTGTCCAAAAAGTAAAGGTATTTCTACAGATGATAAAAGTAGGAGTGTAAAATGATAAAAGTAAAAAATGTAGAGCTACAATCAGGCTTAAATTTCTTTAGTGAGCCTGTGACCACCAGTCAATCCCCGTCCACATGCGCAGTACAGTACCGCTCCAGATTGCATTGGGAAAACATGGTTGTCCTACCGGTTGACTTCATAAGTTTTTATCTACACTTCAAAAAGACAAAAACGTCAATCAAGTCCACAATCACAACACACCAGAGGGAACTCCACACTCCACAGATCACATTCAACTCAGATTTGCCACTAACAAAGGTTTAAATTCGTTCTCCTGCTATGCTAGCTCTGGTCCATAGCTCTAATGCGATGCAACGCATTAGAGCTATGGATCAGAGCTACTGCTATCAGTGCTATGTTGGCAAATGCTCTACCAACTGTCATAAATAAGTGTGAATCCCTACTCTAAAATTGTGTGAAATAGCTCTATATTCTTTCTATATGTTAGTAGTAATGGTTGCTATGAATGTTAAAACAGCCAGCTCTCCAACTCTTTAGTAAACAGGAGAACTCAACTCATGCAGGATAGGATAAACGAGTTAAGTGCATGACAAAGAAATGAGGATGTAGGGTGGCTATTGGTACTGGTCTGGATTACTGGAACACTAGGCTATGGCTATACAATTTAAACTGATAAATGGATACTCTCTCCCGATTGTCTGAAATATTTTCAGGTGGCAACACTGGCAACCCACTTGCAAATATTAATTTAATAGTATTTCAATAGGATATATTATAATAGTTTTTAATAGTCTGTTAATTACTCTGCAATGATTACTATCAAAATAGTTTTCTTTCTTACACACACGCGCATACACACACACACACACACACACACACACACACACACACACACACACACACTAAGCGCCATACACACACACACACACACACACACACACACACACACACACACAAACTTAACTTTCTCTCTTTCTGTCCAGTGGTAGAGAAAGGCCCAGATTATGGAGGCAGGGGGTCGAAGATAATCTTGAAGTCCACCTTCAAGGGACGACCTGATGATATTCTTTGGAAACACAATGGCAGCAAGGTCATGGAGTTTGATGGCAGTGAGGAAAAGGTCTATGGCACCTACAACGACAGGGTCGTCCTAGATTGGCACACAGCAGAGCTGACTCTGAAAGACCTCCGGCATGAAGACAGTGGACACTATGAATTAAAAGTAACGGTCAACAAAATGTTGCTTACTTCACATCATAATGTGGAGGTCATTGGTAAGTTTTAGTTTTTATTTCAGATAAGTGAACAAATAAAAATCAATATGTTGCAGAAATGTGTTGGCTCTTTGGCAAAATGCAGCAAGCCTAAATTCAGGAGAGATCAAGTTGAATGTTTTGGGACTAACAAAGTTACCCCCCCCGGCCCTCGCCCACTAAATTGTGAATTCAAGGTTTTGACAGCGTGGGAAAGTGGAACTTATGTAGTGAGACTAACCAGAAAAGAAATGAAGCACAGGAAGATAGCATGAGAGAAATTATCTTCCGTATTTAACTTTCACCAAACAGGCTTCATAGTAGCCCTTAAGCTGATGGCCGCAATTCAGACAGCAGGTCAGTGCAGCAGTAATTTTTTGTGTCCATGTAAACCCGTCCTTGCGAGACGTAGCCTATAAATTGGGCTTGTACACATTGAGTATGTTTTCAGTAGGACTACACTATAGTTAGTATTAGTATAATGAATGGCAAGTCTGTAGCTCTGCACTCTATAAAGACGGTGAGCTGGACTCTCTCATGTGCGTGTCTGTTCCCTTGAAATACAATCGAATCTATTGTAAGCACCTGCTATCCTTTGCCAGAATCACTGAAAAGAACTGTAACTACAGTGCCACTCTGAGAGGCATGAAATCCTAGGCTGGTTCTGTAGTTTGTTTCTTTCACAGTTCAGGTTAAGAACTATACAGCAGATTTGAAAAACATTGCATGCTAGAAAGGAACACATGTGGGCCTGATCAAATTAATAACGGGCGTGTTAGATTTAGGTGTGCCAATGTGCAAGCATATTAGACATTAGTCAACAGTATTGTCAATGCACATTGACACACCTAAATCTAAACACACCCATTACTTCGATAAGCTGCATCTGTGTTGCTTAAATCAGTGTACTATAATGAAATTCTTAGGGTACAGTGCAGTCGCACAATATTTGCTGCTATGTGGACTTACAGTACCAATGCGTTATGTCTAACCTCCTGCAGGCAACTAGTTTTTGAGTGGTGCTAGCCACTCTTATAGACAGCTATGTGTGTCCCTGGGCTCTGGCTGTGTCTGTGTCTGTCTGTCCCTCAGAGTATGGAAATAGCGTTTGTTGACCACCAAGTGTCACTATTGCGCAGCCTAAGACACACACACACACACACACACACACACACACCCTCTACCGATATTGACATCAGACTTCGGGGAGTAACCCTACGAATTTGAGAAAGACTGCACTGAGCCAATCAGCCAAACCTGGCCTGGGCTCAGGTCGAGATACTTAGGCATAACTATATTGTAACGACCCATTTGGGCCAATATTTATACTCTCAGAGATAAATTAGCACAGAGGATTTTACTGTATGTCATTTGTTGAGCTGAATGGTCTGGCATTTGTAGATGAGGTGGACGAGCCTTCCATATCCTGTGTGATGAATGACACATCTGATGTCCATGCATCACTGGTGTGCTCTGCGGAACACAGAGGTCCTCCATCTCTAATGAGACTTGACTGGAGGTTGCCTGGAGAGTCACGCCCTGGCCCAGAGTTACCAATATCTGTTGGAGGAGATGATGATACCGTCTACACATGTGGGGTAGTCAACCCTGTAAGTGAAAAGACAGCCACGTTTTCGGCAAAGGATTGCTTCCAAGGTAAGACATTTGTACACTTGCAGCAATTCAGACAATGTGATGGTTAATTAATAAGCTAAAAGTGAATATCTAACTATGCTGTCATCAGGACAAAGGTGAACGCCTCTGACAGTAAAGTGGAAATGGACTATCTGTGTTGAGTTTTCATTTACATTTTCAAATCAGTCAGATTTAATTGAGAATATACAGTAAATGAAGCGTTCCATAGAGCGTCGCAGTCCCGCCCCCTCGAGAGACCCGGAAAAGAAATCACCGTTCATTTTCCTCATAGGCATTTCTTAAAGTATTTATTTAAAGACGGTTACGCCGCAGACAAAGCCAACTCGGATCGTGACAAATCATGACAATGAACACAATGTTTTATTTTATGAATATTCTAGGGACAAAGAATAGCTGTAATGTATTGCTTCTATGTGACGATGCTATTTGTGTTCATCTGCAGGTGAAAGCTCTTTGGCATGGATTATCCCATTGATCTGCATACTAGCCATTCTTATACTTGTCCTCGTGGTTGTGGCCATCTTGTACTACCGTAAACGCAAGCAAGGTACAGTTGAAACTATTGCCTGTCTAAAATAATTGTTGTTGCCAAAATAACTTTCATTTTATTTGTCAACATATACAATGTGTATCTTTTAACTGTTATGACTGCTAAGGCAGATTAGTTCCCTTTTCCCCCTTTTCTTTTCTTTTACAGAACTAGGGTATTTACAGGACACCTGTATCTTTTGTATGTCATTATTTCATGCTTAAGTAGATTGAGATGTGCTTCTATAATCATTGTTTCACATAATCATCAAATCATAAGCAAGATTTGTTCAATAAATAAAACAAACCTTTTTAGTGTTGCTTTGAATTGCATTTATTGCTTTTAATTTCTTATTGTATTTTTACATATTTTTATTATCCTTTCTTTCAAATGTTCCTTTAAACAGTGCAAAGCGCATTGCATTGCAACTGATGAAATGTGTTATATAAATAAAGTGATTGATCACTATTTTTCATTATCTCCCCCCGACCCTACCCCACTCCTATGGCTTCTACCTGGATGCTACAGGGAATGAGAAAACAAACACATATGATGTGGAGAGCCAGCCATCAGAAGGTATTTTTTTGTTTGTTATTACAAATACTAACTGCATGTGCTTAAATCCAGTTTTTGAAGTTGTGTTTTGGATATGTAGTATCTGCTATCTACTGTACAAACTACAGACAGTGATTGGAAAGCTGAAAGTTCTGACCTAGAGAATAATGTGTTAAATAGATCACAATAAAGACTGAACCCAGATTATATGCCAAATTATATGCAGCCCGTAAAATAGATACTATGCCTATTTGCTCAGACACTACAGTATGACATAAAATTCTCCATTAATTGTCAATGGGAATTGAATGTTTGTGTAGGACAAAAATAGACACTAAGTCGATTTGCTCAGCCACTATGACGTAAAACTCTCCATTCATTGTCAATTTGTGTAGGAAACTAATAGCTAAATATAGGAGGGGCTAGCACCCCTCAAAAATCACACCGTGTGCAGTGAGGGACGCTCTTATCATCATACTGTAGTACTGTACATCATCATACATGATCATCTCATTCAGGCCAATCACAATTTGCGTCCTCACCTAATTCTCTCAATGTTTGTGTTTACACAAACACTCAAAGCTGGCCATTCATTGGCAATGGCATCCAATGTTTGTGTTTGCACAAACCCTCAAAGCTGGACATAGGAGCGCCACTCAAAAATGAAAACTGCACACTCTAGTTCTGGATAATGATTATTATCTGGAAGGAGAAAAAAAAATCTAACTAGGCTATTTACCCTACAGTACTGTACTCAATGTTGATAGACTTCAATAGCTCCATTTGTAAATAGTTTATCACTCTAGCAATGATTAGCAAGAGGTTGCTGTCTCCGACATGCTCTATGGCCGAAGGCCATGTGTGGGTCTGACTCTGAACAGCTAATTTCCGGTGCCATTGGACCGATGGGCGTGAAACTTTGCACATAGGCCAGAAGTTATTTAACTTGGATCGGTACTTGATACTTTCTCTTAGCTGTACTGCATTTCATTCTCACTACTGTGGGTGCTGTGACACCACAAGCTTATCTTATCTTAAAAGGAGTGTCAGGAGATTTGCAGAGAGTAGCGTTGCTAAATGAAACCTCAAAATAGGGTTTGGCATGCAAGGTTTATTGTTACACAGGATAAAATTATTTAACTTTGCCAGCTATGGCTGTCTATTCTTTACACGGCATGGAGCAGATAAAATAAACAATGAGTTTGATCCTGTATCAGCTGATGGAAAAAAGCTCACAAAGCTCTTCTGAAATGTCTACTATATTTTAGTGTAGGTTTGTTCCTAAGTAAAAAAAACTATTTTGGATTCATGAGAGGGTGTGTACAGCCTTGTGCGCATCTCAGGTGTATCAGATAATAAACAAGTCGATTAAGCACAATAGTGAAAATAGCTGATCTACAATGTGAGACCACTTGTAGATCTGCCAAAATTAGGGAATCAATTAATTGATTATTCTATAGTACATTTTCGATTATCATATTTTAAAATAATATTGAGTAAATAGATTAGTTCGATTAACTCTTGCACACCTAGAAAGGACATAGATTTTATCCAGACTGCACCGATAAAATCTATTGGAAATGATCTATCACCCCCCCCCCCCATAGGGGGGGTGTTTGAAACATTAATACATATTGTAATCAATTCACCAAATCATGGTCCCACTTGTAGAAACTGCAAACACGCTGATATAATAATTATCTTCAGCCCTGAATGCATCAATTGAAAAATAAATACAAATCTGTTTTTGCCTCATGTCTCTTAAGTAGCCTAGTTTATTTTGCGCCCTGTAGTTGAACCACTTAAGCCCTATGTACTTCACCCCTCCCAGGGGTCTATGTACTTCACCCCTCCCAGGGGTCTATATACTTGGCCCCCTCCCTTTTTCCATCTACACCAAATCTCTTAACTGAAAACAGCCGAAAACAGTTCTCAATGCACTTGTAGATCGCTGAATGTTTGCCTACAAACATGTCCAGGACGGACGCTAGGGTCCATGTGGTTAAAACAAGAATGAGTTTAACCTAAACTCTAAGCCACAGTGTCCTGGTTGTGTGCAGAAATGGAAGAAATGGCAAGTGAGTGTGTGTGTGTGTGTGTGTGTGTGTGTGTGTGTGTGTGTGTGTGTGTGTGTGTGTGTGTGTGTGTGTGTGTGTGTGTGCGTGAGCGTGCCGTGTGTGCGAGCTTACTTGGGAAATGTATACTTACAGTAGTACATAATTATGTATTAGCTTTATATTTTGACTGGACATCTTTGGACATTTTTGCTCAAACAATACAACCCACTGTCACTTAGGGTAAGGCTTGTTCATTATGAACTGCGATTAATTAATAATTTCCAGCTATGAAATGTTGAAATGTTTTGGAAGACTGATTCCAAGTGAAATAACGGATTGCTTGGTGAATTCATTTCATTATACATCTTTCTCTTGATTCTCATTTCAGGGAATAAGCCAACTAAACAGGAGAAAAGGCATCACCTTAGCCGACATAGCCGTGATGCCACCCTTCCAAGCAATCAGCCATTGGCCCGTCTGGCCCCAAGTGGTAAGAACCTGAACAGAAATCACATAGTACAGACCCGCTCATAGGCAAGCCGCAAAGTAACCAGAAAGGCATTCTAAAAAATATATATATATATTGTGATAAAGTTCATTATTTTCTGTAAGGTATTAATAAATAAAAACTTTCATATATTTTAGATTCATTACACATCAACTGAAATATTTCAAGCGTTTTATTGTTTTAATATTGATGATTGTGGCTCATGAAAACCCCAAATTCCTATCTAAAACAAATAGAATATCATGAAAAGGTAGTCTAATGAGCTATTTAACTGATCATCTGAGCCAACTAATTAACTCTACACCTGCAAAACACCTGCAAAGGATTCCGGAGCCTTTAAAAACTCCCAGCCTGGCACAAAACCACAATCATGGGAAAGACTGCTGATCTGACTGCTGTCCAGATGCTTTTTTTATTGGTCGGATGAAATATTCAAATTCTTTGAGATAGGAATTTTGGATTATCCTGAGCTGTATATTAATATTGAAACAATAAAAGACAACATATTTTAGTTGATGTGTAATGAATCAAAAATATATGAAATATTTATTCTTATTATATTATGGAAAATGTACTTTGTCACAATATCCTATTTTTTTTTACTTTGCATTTATTGACATTGTTACTGTTCATTCTGTTAATCAGGGCCAGAGGAGAAGACAGACAAAGACCAGGAGAAAGAACCTCTGCTGTCCAGTGAAACTCCTAAAGGTTTGGCATGCAAATTTCATTATGACAATGTTGTAAAACTATTTTAAAAAATGCAGCTATTTAATATAATTATATGCTTATAATAATACATGTTCTTTGGTTACAGGCAATGGGTCAGATAAGGTAAAGATGTATGAACTGGTGACTGAAAAGGCACCTACTCCTACTAACCAACATGTGACTCGACCTGAAGTCATAGTTGGTGAACCTAAAGATGATGCAGGCTTAGACCAGGTCACAGTAATGCCTACAGAGACGACTGAACCAAAAACAGAGGAAGGGACAAATCAACCAGTTAGTGAATCAGAAGATCCTAGCTGTGACCCCAACCCTGATCTGAACCATAAGCAATCTGAACCAAGTCAGTCCCAGGAAGAATCAAACACTCCAGAGTCCAGTAAGGATGAGGATGACACAGTAGAGCCTGTTCGTGCAAGCCAGCATGAAAGTGACTCAATCGAACAGACTCCTGCACAGATTGTACAGATGAAGGCAGATGATGAGGATATGCAACCATCACATAGTACACCAGAAGGTATGTGATATTACTTGTAGTCACATATTACAGTAGTCTTTTGAGATAATATTTGTTTGTATGTAGAGAGTAATTGACTGTGAATGAAGCACAGCTCATAACTATGTTGTTGCTTTTGAGATGCATTGTTTTAGAATTAATTTTTTTGCCTATAAAATATTCTACAGTATCTACAGCTAAGGCTGGATCATTTGTGTGTCAATCACAAGCATCTTGTTTTCTTCTTCTTTACACTTGAAAGAAAACATAAGGTTGGGGAATGAACAGCTGCCAGTGTTGCTCAATGGAATCCCTAAAGGTTTGCCATGCAAGTGTTATGACAATTATTTTAACTATAAAATATACAAATAAAATAAAATATATGAAAGTGCAACTGTTTGAATCTATTGGTAATAATAAATGTTCTTTCATTACAGGCAAGGTGACAGATGAGGTACAGTCTCCTACCGAACAAAATCACACTGTAAAGAAACCCCTATTTCCTGATGTGACTCAACCTGAAGACATCGATAGTGAACCTAAAGAAGATGGAGGCCTAGACCAGGGCACAGTAAAACCTACAGAGACAACTGAACCACAAACAGAGTCACAAGCTTCTGAAGGGACAAATCAACCAGTTAGTGAATCAGAAGATCCTAGCTGTGACCCCAACCCTGATCTGAACCATAAGCAATCTGAACAAAGTCTATCCCAGGAAGAAGCAAACACTCCAGAGCCCAGTAAAGATGAGGATGACACAGTAGAGCCTGTTCATTCAAACCAACATGAAGGAGCATCAATGGAGATTGAACAGACCTCTGCACAGTCTGTACAGATGAAGGCAGATGATGAGGAGATGCAACCATCACATAGTACACCAGAAGGTACAGTATGAATGTTATGTTGAGGAAGAGTCAAAACATTTCCATTATCCATGGTCACATGATTACAGTAATATTTTGAGATAACGTTTTTACAATATTAGTAGAGAGTGAGTGAATGTGCAAGGGATGAGCGAGCGGTAGCTGGTCCTTGTTTAGAAATAAACCCTGACGGTGATTAGACTGACTCGAAGCAGAGGTCTTCATCACTCTGAAGGGGTGTATTTCTCAACACTGACCGGCTCACCGTTAATTATCCCACTTTGTACATGGCTACTTAATAAAGAAATTAATGAATTGACACAAAATGTGACAACAAAACAATTTCATTTATTTTAAATTTATTTGCTTATGGTAAAGGGAATAGTCCATTAGATTATGTCAGGTGATTCCAGCGCTCACAAATCTCCAACAGAAAGTGTTGATCAAATATGAATCAATATTCTGTTACTGCTTGCCTCAAATGTTTTCAAAAGCATTCTTTAGTGTACTGTTCAACTGTAAAATTACATTGTGTATTTGCTTACATGGCTGCCATGTTGAATACAGCAAAAAAAACAAGCACCACAAATTAATTAATTTAATCATTCTGTTGTACACGCTCTGGCCATACTAGCAACTGTCTGTAATTCATAGCAGCGTCTGCTATTAAGGAATAACAGACAGCTGAATGCCGTGATTGACTAGTTAGAAACCATTATTCAACCAAGCTGTGTAATAAAGGACAGATCATAACCAGGCTGAACCATTAGGGTGGTTTAGCATGCACGTTTTATAATGATAATATTTTAAAACTATGAAAGGTGCAACTGTTTGAATCTATTGGTAATAACTGTTCTTTCATTACAGGCCATGTGACAGATGAGGCACAGTCTCCTACCGAACAAAATCACACTGTGAAGAAACCCCTATTTCCTGATGTGACTCAACCTGAAGACATCGATAGTGAACCTAAAGAAGATGGAGGCCTAGACCAGGGCACAGTAAAACCTACAGAGAAAACTGAACCACAAACAGAGTCACAAGCTTCTGAAGGGACAAATCAACCAGTTAGTGAATCAGAAGATCCTAGCTGTGACCCCAACCCTGATCTGAACCATAAGCAATCTGAACCAAGTCAGTCCCAGGAAGAAGCAAACACTCCAGAGCCCAGTAAAGATGAGGATGACACAGTAGAGCCTGTTCATTCAAACCAACATGAAGGAGAATCAATGGAGTTTGAACAGACCTCTGCACAGTCTGTACAGATGAAGGCAGATGATGAGGAGATGCAACCATCACATAGTACACCAGAAGGTACAGTATGAATGTGATGTTGAGGAAGAGTCAAAACATTTCCATTATGCATGGTCACATGATTACAGTAATATTTTGAGATAACGTTTTTACAATATTAGTAGAGAGTGAGTGAATGTTCAAGGGATGATGAGCGGTAGCTGGTCCTTGTTTAGAAATAAACCCTGACGGTGATTAGACTGACTCGAAGCAGAGGTCTTCATCACTCTGAAGGGGTGTATTTCTCAACACTGACCGGCTCACCGTTAATTATCCCACTTTGTACATGGCTACTTAATAAAGAAATTAATGAATTGACACAAAATGTGACAACAAAACAATTTAATTTATTTTAAAATGATTTGCTTATGGTAAAGGGAATAGTCCATTAGATTATGTCAGGTGATTCCAGTGCTACATGGTCGGCTCAGGAACAGGAAGTGTTGATCAAATATGAATCAATATTCTGTTACTGCTTGCCTCAAATGTTTTCAAAAGCATTCTTTAGTGTACTGTTCAACTGTAAAATTACATTGTGTATTTTTTTACATGGCTTCCATTTTTAATACAGCAAAAAACAAGCACCACAAATTAATTAATTTAATCATTCTGGTGTGCACTCTCTGGCCATACTAGCAACGGTCTGCTATTAAGAAATAACAGACAGCTGAATGCTGTGATTGACCAGTTAGAAGACATTATTCAACCAAGCTGTGTAATAAAGGACAGATCATAACCAGGCTAAACCATTAGGGTGGTTTAGCATGCACGTTTTATAATGATAATATTTTAAAACTATGAAAGGTGCAACTGTTTGAATCTATTGGTAATAACTGTTCTTTCATTACAGGCCATGTGACAGATGAGGCACAGTCTCCTACCGAACAAAATCACACTGCAAAGACACCCCTATTACCTGATGTGATTCAACCTGAAGACATCGATAGTGAACCTAAAGAAGATGGAGGCATAGACCAGGGCACAGTAAAACCTACAGAGACAACTGAACCACAAACAGAGTCACAAGCTTCTGAAGGGACAAATCAACCAGTTAGTGAATCAGAAGATCCTAGCTGTGACCCCAACCCTGATCTGAACCATAAGCAATCTGAACCAAGTCAGTCCCAGGAAGAAGCAAACACTCCAGAGCCCAGTAAGGATGAGGATGACACAGTAGAGCCTGTTCATTCAAACCAACATGAAGGAGCATCAATGGAGTTTGAACAGACCTCTGCACAGTCTGTACAGATGAAGGCAGATGATGAGGAGATGCAACCATCACATAGTACACCAGAAGGTACAGTATGAATGTGATGTTGAGGAAGAGTCAAAACATTTCCAGTTTTGATCACATAAATCAATATTCTGATACTACTTGCCTCAAATGTTTTCGAAAACATTCTTTAGTGTAATGTTTAGCTGTGAAATGACATTGCGTGATTGTTTACAATGCTGCCATGTTGAATAATGCAAAAAACAAGCACGTTGATTGATTCAGGTGCACACACTATGGCCATACTGTAGCAACACTCTGTTCTTCATAGCAGCAGTCTGCTATTAATGATGGAGTGCCGTGATTTTGTTCCACCCTAAAACATGACCATTAGGTATCATTATTCATTGTTATATAAGGAGGAAGATTTTTTTCAAAAAAGTGTACAGTATTTGTAAAAATTTTGTTTTTATGTGGACACGCCCACCAGTTAATTAAGTATGCCGGGTTTGCCTGGTGGGTGGCTCGCAGATAAGTAAGCCTGGGACCGAGGCTAGGTGGGTGGTGATCCACCTGAACTGAAGCCGCACCCACAGCTGTTGTTGTATGATAAAGGGGGAGGGGATGATGTTGTGATATCACTATATCACTGTTTTTTTCATTGGCACGTTTGACTGTCAAGATTTCAGCCTCCAGGCCCAATACAAAGGAAAGACATCATTACACATAACAACTACACCATGGGGTCTAATGAAGTACGGTCACTTCATAAACACATGAAAAAGTGGGAAAAAAATCACGGCACTCCATCTTTAACAAATCAAATAACATACTTCTGAATGCTGTAATTTACCAGACGTGTAATATAGAACAGATCACGATTATGACATGTGCAACTGTGTTTATTAGTAATAAATGTTCTTTCATTACAGACCATGTGACAGAGGAGGCACAGTCTTCTACCGAACAAAATCACACTGTGAAGAAACCCCTATTTCCTGATGTGACTCAACCTGAAGACATCGATAGTGAACCTAAAGATGATGGAGGCCTAGACCAGGGCACAGTAAAACCTACAGAGACAACTGAACCACAAACAGAGTCACAAGCTTCTGAAGGGACAAATCAACCAGTTAGTGAATCAGAAGATCCTAGCTGTGACCCCAACCCTGATCTGAACCATAAGCAATCTGAACCAAGTCAGTCCCAGGAAGAAGCAAACATTGCAGAGCCCAGTAAGGATCAGGATGACACAGTAGAGCCTGTTCATTCAAACCAGCATGAAGGAGAATCTACGGGTTTTGAAGAAGCAAATGCAGACGAGATAGTTATTGAATGGGATGAACCTATTAAGGAGTCAAATCAGCCTCCTTCCTCCGTTAATCATTCAGATGAAATCATGCCACATCCTGACCACCAAATCGAGATCAATTACAAGTTGGATGAGTCAGAAGGTTCACAGACAGACCTCTACACAGCAGGGCCCCAAGAATATGAGGCCCAGCCTGGACAAAGTAGTGAAGAACCTTGCAATGAGAAGATGTTTGGCGATAACCAGGAGGAAGAAGTCTCTCAAAGTTCTTGTAGTGATCATCCTGGGCAAGGAAGCGATATGGCTAATGACACAGGGGTAGAATCCGAGGATGAGAAGAACCTTAGTCAGAATGTTGATGAACATGTGAACACACACAGTGCCTCAGCCAATGTGGAAATTGTAAATGTGGCGGGCGTGGGTCTTGACCAGGAGAAAGTAGAGCGATGTGATGAGGCGGATAATGAAGATCAAATAGTGAAAACAGAACAGGGGGCCAAAGAAATGGAAATTGGACAGCGTAATGATGTTCTAAAGGGAGAGAGTGGTGAACATGGACAGGGTAATGATGTTCTAAAGGGAGAGAGTGGTGAACATGGACAGGGTAATGATGTTCTAAAGGGAGAGAGTGGTGAACATGGACAGGGTAATGATGTTCTAAAGGGAGAGAGTGGTGAACATGGACAGGGTAATGATGTTCTAAAGGGAGAGAGTGGTGAACATGGACAGGGTAATGATGTTCTAAAGGGAGAGAGTGGTGAACATGGACAGGGTAATGATGGACAGGGTAATGATGTTGTAAAGGGAGAGAGTGGTGAACATGCAGAGTCACCGGAATTTGAAGGGAATAATAAACCAAACTCTGTTAGTAAATCATTGGATCCCAATTGTGAGTTAGAATCTCCTCCACAGGGGCCAACTATACCAGAACAGCCTGGTCAGAATCCTCAGAACCCTGAACCAGAGGCAAAAATGTCCCAGGAAGAACTGAACATGCCAGCGTCCAGTATGGTTCAGGATGACACAAGTCATGAGAGGAACTGTGTTCAAGGTGTTGAGAAACAGGTGAACGCACACGGCCTCTCGCCGAAAAAGTCAGATAACAATATCACGGGCGACCAAGCGCAATTAGAGGTATGTGACAAAGGAGCAGAAGGATCAAATAGAGAAAAGGAGGCCAAAGAGAAGCAAATGGAAGTTGGTCATAACTAAGGGAGAGAATGATAAACACTGGGAGGAACAACACAACCTAACAGTCAAGAGGAAGAGTAGGATCAAAAGCAGTCTTCAAATCAGGACGGAAAAGTGGATAGGCTCAAAATGATCCTGGTGTAGATATACAATAATAGAAGAGACACGTAGAAGAACAAGAAGTAGAAGTAGTAGAAGAGGGAAGAAAAAAAAATGTAGAAACAATCTCGAATGAAGATTCATGTAAAATGAAGATTACTCGCATACAGTGCCTACTGTACTGTATGAGTACTGTATACAGTATGAAAGAATACAACTAAAACACTGGACTTGATTTGATGTTAGGTTAAATATAGCCTCGGAAACCCAGACGTTTTTATTTCCAGGGAGAAAAAAAAAGTCTGGGGCAAAGTCCACTTCAATCGGCATACAGTAGGGCAAACATCGATCACTCTGCTGATTTCTGATCGTCAGGGTTAGGGTTAGGGCACCTTTATTAAATTGACGCACACACGTACATACACACACACACTCCTCTCTCTCTGTCGCTCTAATTTATTAGTCTCATGTCGCGTAGCTGCGTCTAGATTCTCCCGGTGGATCATGCCGGGAGTTGCCTATGCCATAGAAAGCATAGGTGGACCCCAGTCTAGGTTCAATATAATATTGGTATGGTGCCTATTGCCTATGATGTCTGAGTTCTGACATTCATCCATTCTAGACATTTCAGTTTGCCAATAATAAACCGATTTCAATACACTTTATATGCTTTTTGAAGAACAATATTACTTTAAATAATTATTTTAGTTTGGATGTCTCCAAAGAATTTGATAGTCATCATAATTTGTTTTTTTATAGTGATGTCTTCAGGATGTTTTTTAACAATAGTTAATGTAGCCTAGCTGGTGATAACTGTGCTAGCATGGATGATGGCATAACTCAGGGTTTAGTTATGTTATTTAGTTTTATTAACAATCTTGCACTTTACCTTTCTGTAGTTTTTATTTGACTTTTAACTCACGGCACGGAATGTGATGTATGATGTATGTATGATAAGAGCGCCCCTCACTTCACACAAGTGTGATTTTTTTTAAATAAGAAATTGATTTATAATGGTAACAAAATGTCTTACTGTTGCAACATTTGTCAACGTTCATACGGAAAATTTACTGAATTGATTGACAAAGCTTGTGTTCAAATGTTTTGCAATAAAGTGACTAAATTAATAGTTGCCAGGATGTTTTTTTTGTCTGCTACAAAAAATAATAATGGAAAGAGTATAAAGAAGTTGGTCAGTTGGTGCTATTTTGGTGTTATTAAATACTGGAAGAAACTGCAAGAGCCTTTCGATGACAGTAGGGGGAAGTGTTTCATAGCATTTCTGTAGACAGCCGTTATTATGAGGATTTTCTTTTTTTTACAAGACGAGTTAACCACTGGCATGCTATCTTTCATTGAAGGACGCCCTTACCTCTCAAGACTACTGTAGCGCAATATATGTCAGTATATCAATTTTAGAGCTTTGTTTTTATGGGAATGTTATCGAAAATGTGATATAAAATCAATCTAAAGCGTGTGGATTTACTATTTAGAATTCAGCCATTTAGCAGAAATAATCATGGACCTATCTCTATTTGATTAGAACTGATTGAGGGCTGAGTGTGGGTGGGTGTATTTACTGTTGTTGTAGTAAAATATTGGCTTTATAAATCCAGGGTATGTATTGTAGGTCTGTTTCAATGAAACGTGATGGGAGGTGACCATGGTAACCTCAGTGACCTCAATGAACACTGGCACTCTATTTTATCAGCCCAAGGGATGGTTACATCACATCCTGTGCAATAGGTGCATAATTAAATTCAGCTCTTACAATTAAGACATCAATTCAACAACACAGCTGAACCAATAAAGCAGTTCTCAAAACAACTGAGGTGGTCAAATGATGATTTTAAGGAAAACAAAAAACAGAGGGGCCAGCAACAGGTTCATGGGCCAGCCGGAAGACAAGTTGGAGTAGATTTCTGAGAGCACTGGGTAGGCCATGTGAAAAAGTCACGCATGATTAGCTTAACCCCTGAGTCACAGAAAAGTCTGTGATCTGCTACCAACTGACCTGTGAGTTCAGAGCACAAGTGGAGAATGAACCCTATCGTATTTCTGTGGTTGCGGCAAATACCATGGGAATATTAGAATATTGAATTATTTGGGAGGTGGGGGAGCAGGGCACTGACTCCTCGTGAGGGTCACAATGCGGTCCCACTGAGACGTTGTTGACGTGTCGCTGGCAGCAGGGGAGCTCAGATCCTAGCGCTGATATTTTGTCCACAGGCACTTCGCTCCTCGGTGTTCCCTCCTTTTGCATCCCTCTGGCATGAATGTTACAGTGAAAAGGGATTTCTACCGTTTCCAGTGTTTTTTAAAACCCTGACAATAGTATGGTAGACCACACGGCACAGCTAGGGAGCCATAAGTCCTCTTAAGATTGGTTGTTTCCTGCTCCTCATCATATGGTTATGTCTCGCTGGAGTGTAATGTTCTCTCAGACAGAGGCCCAATTATAGTTTTATTCTCAGATTGTCTAGGTTCGCTTTGGCCCCTGAATGCTGCAACTAAGAGAAAAAGAGTGGGGGAGAAAGAGAGGGGAGAATGGGCTGCCCTCCAGAATAGCCTTTTATACCAGGTTGATTAGCATGCTGGGTTGTTTAAATTGCCTCCTGGCGGGCTGACGTGGAATCGAACAATATCCTCTGGCTTAAGAGACTGGCCCCATAGCTTCTCATTTATTTTTATGCGAGGTTAAGATAGAGGCTTGGCGCTGCTTCCACAGAGGAGCCTGGGCCCAAGGAGGCCAGTTGCGGGTGGGTCAGGAGAAATCAATATAATTCCTCATAAAAGGGTGTGTATGAATGGCTCTTTCTGTGCCATACATAGTTTACTGTGACAGTGCAATCTGGGAGCCCAGGCTAATTGTGTGGATAAATCATTAAGCACTGTAGACATGAAACCAGGACTGAGGGAAACATTAGAGGGAAATGGGCGATCACATTCTATTGACCAGCGATGCTTTCCAGAATACTGAGGTTCATGACTGTTTTGATTCAACTCAATCTGTGGTCATCATGATGATGCTGTACAATGTGATGGCCCAAGGCAGACACATTTTGATAACCAGGGACATGTCAGCTTCAACTTCTCTGCCACTTCCACATTTTTTTCCCAATGTCACGGTACAATGGGCACAGCTGTGATAGATTCATGCTAGAATAACAAAAACAGTCTAAGTTTTGATTAGTATTTTAGTCATAAAATTGCTTGTTATAATATGACATCATCATTGGACAGCAGATAAATAGTAAGAAACAACGTATCCGAAGGCATTGCTGTGTGTGTTGAGGGGGGGTTGGGGGGGGATAAGTCTTGAAACAGATTCATGTGGCTATTATGCTGTCATTACTCCACTAATCAGGAAGTTAATTTGAGGATGTTATCTCATCCATCTGTATTGGAACAACAGAGTGTCTGTCAAACAAAGCATAATATTTTCATATTTGGCAACCACAGTCAAATAAACACTGGTTATCAGACATCCGGTTTGAACACGGCACACACGGTGGTAGCCAGTTTGCACAAGTGTCACAAGGGTAGATCTTTTAACATACAAGGCAGCTTAAACCTAATTACAGTCTACTAAACACCCCTTTGTCATCTGGCTGGACTTTGAAGCTTTGTGCTGGTACGGTATCTGTCACAAAGCCTCATGGAAATCCTTCAGCTCCGAAATGTTTTGCTACAAACCCCAAATCAGAAGTAAATCATGTTTAGTCTAGGTTTTATGTTTTCTTCATTTGAACAAAAATGTTCTTTGATATTGTGTAAGTGTTCACCATGACGTCTCAGGTATTCATTTCAGCAAGGCTTTTCTGCAAGTATGTCCATCCTTTTGATCAGTGGGGACGTTGACGATGACCCCAGCGGGATAAACAGAACGAGGGCTGACTATGCAACTTGCTGTACAGAAAACTGTTTTGGTATAGGTCAAATTGTTTGGCAATGTCCAAGCACATTCATCAGTTTGAATTCAGCATTGTATGTCTTTGTTGATGTGTTTTCTTTTTCATACTTTTGGAAAATCAGTGTCATGTCATCTAAAGTACCGGTAAATAAAGGCTTGCATAATGTCTACATCTTGACAGGGAGACAATAGATGGGTACCAGATATGTATCCATCATTTGCACATTCCCGTGCAATCAGTACCACTCTTCATCTGCTTTCACACTCTTTTGTTTAAAACAACCATCAGCATACAGTATGATACCATTTGTCATAGATAAGCTCTGTGCAAGTTGTTGAATAGCCTAGAAGAGGAGCTAAGTTGTCACAAATTTCTCACGTTTCTAAACTACTCCGTAAACCATTTCTAATTAACATCAGAGTGGAAAATATGCATTCCCCTTTTCAACATTCTAAAATGTATTTCTTCAGCACCATGTAGATACGACCTCTAAGAAACAACAGAGGAAATAGCTCTGTTTTTGTTTTCTGTTGTCATGCGTGTTCCTGTAAATACATTTCTCAATAGCTTATTCGCTCGGTTCAGAGCTTTGTCAGTCCTTTATTTGAACAAGCTGCCTGTCAACGTGCCACGGCGAAAAGAATTGTGCTCGTGCACTTGCAGAATCTGACACAATTCTCATGCGGCAAAATGGAAAACACTCTCCCAGTACACTGCCTAACCCCCCCCCCCCCCCCCCCATTGCCTGATGGGAAGATTAAAGCCAAACCAAACAGAGCTCACTTTCTTCAACTTTCAGTCGTTCGATGCATGGTAAGACCACCGAGGGAACAGCTTGCCTGACTATGACATCAGATCACGTTATCGCTGATCTTTGTCTGTCTGTGACACTGTCTGTCTGTCTGTCTGACTGTGACACTGTCTGTCTGTCTGTCTGTGACACTGTCTGTCTGTCTGTCTGTCTGTCTGTGACACTGTCTGTCTGTCTGTCTGTCTGTCTGTCTGACTGTGACACTGTCTGTCTGTCTGTCTGTGACACTGTCTGTCTGTCTGTCTGTCTGTCTGACTGTGACACTGTCTGTCTGTCTGTCTGTCTGTGACACTGTCTGTCTGTCTGTCTGTCTGTCTGACTGTGACACTGTCTGTCTGTCTGTCTGTGACACTGTCTGTCTGTCTGAACTGTACTTCTCTCACTCAGTTTTCCCATTACGCACTGTTCCCGCCATCTCATTGCTGTGATAAGAACACTTGACAAATGGACTAGTGCACAGTACAGTCCTCATTGTTAATTTAACTTTTAGAGGGGCGCTAGCCCCTCCAATGCGGTAGCCAAGTCTATGGACTTTTTCATGTATGTATCACAAATAGCAAAACAATGACTGTCTTTGTCCAAAATTGTGCATAACAAACGCATCACCTTTGCTTGACTCTAATACATAACAGGCATCCCTGCTGATAATAGCTGGAAAAAATGTGTTGGCACCACCTCATTGGGTAATTGTAGCCAATGTGGTGTATTTATGGCTGCTGTCTCTTCACACCAATAAGATGGCATGGCTCACCGCCACAGTCACTAGGGCCCCCTGTAGGCTCCTTACCGACAGCAAGGGACATTGTTCACAGCAATTACTAAATAAACATTTCCAGAGTCCACGCACAATGGGTGCCAGATTTGAAAATGAAAAAGACTTTTGGGACAGAGCTTCGCGTTCAAGACAGAGAAGAATCCAGTGAAATGTTCTGTAGAAGTTGTTCCAGCCGTAAACAATATGTTGTTGAATACAAGATCAAAATGAGCAAAAGAGGTGAGGTTTTAGTTAGTGTTGTGTAAAGAGTTGAATGAAGAAATGAAAGTGACATCCGGTTATTGGATTCAGAAGTCAGAGTCAGGTTCAAATGCGAGTTCACCCACGTAAACCTGGTTCCTTATGAAGTGGCAAATTTGTGTTCTGACTAACAAAGTCAGATAATCATTAAAGAGTCGAAAATCAATAAACCAATCAAGACAAATTCCAGTGGACATATCTAAAGACAAACATGGTTTCAATTGATGGCCCATTTACAAAAAGGCAATAAATGAACTACTTGTTGTTTGGTGGCAGATGATGCTATAGCACACACATTTCTTTCACCGAGATTGATGCAGGTGAGGGCACTATTTGGCATGACTGAATAATTTGGCATAATTATTGAAATACCCAAAATGAGATGCACAACAAACTGTCTGGCTCTGTTGTGGTTGGACATGTGGAGTCTGGATATTTCCAAATGTTCTCCATATGTCTGGCACCTCCACTGACCTCTGTTGAAACATGCCAGGGTAGATGTGCTCCGTACTCAGCCAATGTGCTGCTGTGGTGTTGTTGTTTTACTCTACATGAACCTCCACAGTAGTAGAAAATACCAGTGCAGCCTGGCAGTGATCGAACTACTGCTGTGGCATGTCTAAATTTGGAAAGAGGAAGTTCGGCGTTCAAGATAATGCCTTTGCAACTGCTCAGTGCTCACAGTCACAGGATTTCTTCAGTAAATGAGGGTTTATGCAGGCAACGTTGAATGCATGTCTCCCACCAACCTTTAAGCAGAAATATGTGGTATTTCCATATGGAAATACTTGAAAAATCATTACAAAAAAAGGTCTGAATGAGACAACCAGTGGAGTGGATTGATTAGTGTTTGTTGATTGAAGTCCGCCAGTAATGTTTTACACATATCTCGTAAAGATACTAATCCATGTGGACAGGGGCCACATCATTTTTCTTCCATGATGCACAGGACCGTTCTTTGAAAGGCGAGTACATGCATGTGTAGACACATGCACGTTTTAGAGTGGATTTGTACATGTGCATAATAGTACACTGAGTGTATTTACAGGATAGGCAAACGAACATTGATGTGTGGTTGCATGTGTGCGTGCTTGCATGCTGTGCGTGCGCGTGTGTACGTGTGACACGTGCGTGTGTGATTGTGCTTGGGCATACTAAATGTGCACTTGCATATATTCCTGAACTCATGTGCACACATGGTAAGATCTGGTGAGTTTCTCTCCGACCCACACTGTGGGCCTCTCTCAGCCAGATGGATGGTCTCCGCCGGTGTCAGAGAGGTGACAGCTGGCTGGCCTGGCCTCTCCTGGCCCAGGGTCTGGATCCTGTCCGCTGACAGCCCCTGACAGTTCCTGACAGCCCTGATGGGTGCCACGTCCCTCCCGCCTCCCCCACATCACGAGCATGCATCACAGAAACCCCTGGTTCGCTGAGGAATCAATGATGTCACACAGTGTGCCTTAATGAAATGTAAATGATATGAGGCACACCCCGGTGAGTTGACGCCACAACTCATAAGCGTCGTGTAGGCAGTATAGCCACCCCCTGCTGATGACTGAGTAATTAGCCCTTCCACTGACAGCCAATTTGTGTTTCATAAACGAGACAGCTTTGGCCACATACAAAAAAAGAATCACACCCGTGTAATATGACGTAAATTTTTCAATTCATTGACTATGGGAATTTGATAGTTTGATAGTAATTTGTAGTTTGTTAAGGACAAAAAAATAGCCGATTTGCTCGTCTACATGACGTAAATTCTCCATTCATTGTCAATGGCATTTAATAATTACTTTGTGCTAGGACAAAAATCTAAACTATTGCTTAATGTAGGAGCACCCGTGTAAAGTGAGGGGCACTAATATATTAAAGTCTAACTCATGTTGATTAGGTGATGTAATGGTGATGTAAAACAAACGGTGACAAAACAATTTACAATTAAATTCTCTTATTAAATTTTCCCTTCATTGTCAATGGCGTTTTTAAAACAAACATTGAACTAAAAACAAACATTAAAGCTATAGGAGGGAATAGCGCCCCTCAAAAAATAGACAGACTTGTCAGTTGTCACTATAAGCAGAAAAGTTGTGCGTGTAACATTTGAAACATTCATTAGGATAACACACTGTCTGAAAACGCCCTCAAACCCAAGAATCAGAGTTACTGCTGCTTCCTCCCCTCCTCATAACACATACATTCTCCCTCCTGGCAATGTCTCTCTCCCTCTCTCATCACTCTTAAGTACTTTGGACATTACAGTCCACTCGTTAGGAGAGGCTGGAGGTCTGCGCCACACTACTCTGGGGGGTGGGGGAGGCGAGCCGAGCCGAGCCCATGAACTTTGGATTGTGCACCAGGCCTGTGTGAAGTCTGATTTATACTTTGTCTCACCTGAAAATAGCGAACCTACGGCGAGCATGTAGATTGGCTATTTCCGGTGCGGGACACCACCATATGACAAAGTATAAATCAGGCGTTTATATGTGAGCCCATTATTGCCGGGCTCGGTGCAGGCTTCAGCAGGACAGAGACGGGCCTTGCTGAAGCAGGCCTGCTGGGTGCTGTGTTAATGAGACAGCTCTGCGGGGATGGGGAGAACACACACAGAGCCACTCAGGAGACGTCTGCCGGCCTCCCATAGGTAATTCCCTTAAATGAAAAGCAGACTTGCAAGCTAGTCATTGTTGCATTCGAGGGGGTGAGGATGAATGGTGACGGGGTTGTATTTCAACACACCTCCCCATGCTCTTATTACAGGCCTCAGTTGAGTGGAGGCAGCAGTACCTTGTTCAGGCACTCCCCGCCGCTGCCCTTTCTTACCCAATTATCCTTGACTAGAGTGACTTGTGTACCGCTGACTGTGTCATGCAGCGTTAGAATGGTGGTTTTGAACAGATACGGGCCTTTGATTTCCCACATCACCATTTTTCTCTTGCTTACGACCAAGGACGCCGACAGGACTGAGGGTCCGACACATCTGGGAGACATTTAGGTTCTATCGAAAAGGCTCATTTAGGGCCATGTTAGCTCACCTGGCGCTTTAAGTAGGTCCATTAAGATTGATCTGCTTAATGTGTGAATGGCCTCGGCTCGCACGTCCCTATCCAACGGGAACCTCAGTGTCCCTTAAAAGTCGTCTGCCATCTCAACTCCAAAGACTTCAGCCATCGCTATCAAACTGGACTGAGCTGTGAATGGCCGCTAATGTACTTTCCAGATGTTCTCCCTTGTATTTCATTGAATCCAACACCTCTTCAGGCCACTGTCCAGCCGTAAATCACAGCCTGCCTGCATGCTGTATGAGGGGATGTGGCTGGATGCATAAGTCACATGCTCGTTTCATGAGCTCACTGTGAATATCTTCAGGACACGGGCAAAACAATTAGCTGTTACCTTAGCCCCCAAGGCCGCAGAGTCTCTTAAAACATTTTAGTATCCCCTTTATAAGCACTGAAGCTCCACCTCAAAGCCGTAGGGACAACATAGCTTTATTAGAACTATTTTGTTTTATGTGCTATTCTTGGATGACAGTCGACCACGAGTCAATGTGCAGTGTTAGATACAGCTCATTTGTCTCCGTTTGGTCCTGCAACTAAGCATCACTTTTCGACAGTCAGAAATCTGTTTTGTTGAGCAGATGTTGTTATGCACTCAAACACACAAGGTTAATAAATTGACCTCCAAGAACCAGTCCACAGCCAATTAGAATCAGTTAGAATAAGGCCTATCGATATTTATCCATAAGGCTGTACAATATGCATGTATATGCCTGATGCAATGTATATGTGAGCGATGCACTGTGCTTTGCTTAAACCCGAAGAATTATAACAATTGATTTTGTAGGTCTTTTCACGACCTTCAGTTGCATCAGAGTTGATACAGCCTGGCGCCAAAGGGGCCTAGACGTCTAGAACATGCAGAGATTGTTGTTGTATCTCTCTGTCTCTATCTCCATATCCATCTCTGTATCTCTAGCCCCACCAAAGTAGACCTGCAGTCCCTGCTCAGCTCATGCTGCTACGCCAATAACAGCTCAGCTCACACTGCTGCATGCACACAGTCATTACAGACAGTGAACCACAAGGTCACATTAGCACCCACAGACACAGCTCATTATGTTAGCAGCACATCATTGTTCTGTTGATGTGTGGGTATTGTTCAAGATACAGTTAATGTCAAATATACAATGATCCCACTTAAGTAAGAACTGGGAGAATTATGCATTTATGCTATAATGATGGGCGATTTAAACCAGCGAGCCAGATAACTTGTTTGTTTATTTATTTATTATCACCGCTGAGATAGTTTTTTTCCCTGTCCATTTGTGTGTGTGTGTGTGTGTGTGGGGGGGGGGGGGGGGGTTTGTGTGTCCTCCAAATCTCTGGCACCACTGGACCGATCGGTGTGAAACTTTGCACACCACTCAGTAGGCCAAGGAAGGACGTCAACCCCAAATTCTTCAATTCGACGTCATGGTGGCTTCATGTTTTGGTCTATAACTATGGAACCGCAGGTCATACAATCAAAAATCCTTTCCTCTGGATTCCTTGGATCATGATTTAGCGCCCCATGTCGGTCTGACAACATTTTCCGCCATTTTCCGTTTTATAAGAAACACACTTTTGCGCTACTACTTTCCTTGGACTCGTCAAGATGATTCCGTCTGATTTATCTGATTCCAGTACAATTGGCTACAAATGGCTTTCAAAGTTGGCTGCAGGGGCCAAACAAAAAACAAAGACACCATGAACGGATCCAATGTGCCCCAAATTCTAATCATACATTAAGGGGTCTCTAAACAATGCACAGCCAAAAGCTATTTCACTTCCTGCCACCACAAATGTTACAAATCATTGTTTGTCGCAGAAACATGCTCCATCCGCACCAAATTAAGCACAAACGCTCTCATGCATCATATGCCATTGTGCCAATGACCGTGAAATAAGTTTTCATACCACATAAGGCATATGGTTTGCTTGAGCGGTTGATTGGAGTGAATTTTTGCACTCTCATGGAAGAACCCGCACCCCAACCACTTTAGATTGGCACTGTAACAGGGGGGGGGGGGGGGGGGATTTGGTAATGCATGGTTGGTAATTGGTCATTTCCATAGTGTTTACCAACTTGGTAAACAACGCCATTATGCCATTCCATTTTGCGTCTGTTCAAAATACACTTTTTGCTACTACTAGTACAGATGTTGTCCAAAACTCACAGAAATCATAAGTATCATTATCTCTGGACTGGAGTCATGTGATCCAAATGTTAGACAGATTTTTCATATTCTATTCCGATTGGCTAATGGCTACTATTGACTGATTGAAATGTTTTTCTGTAAGAGGCAAGAGGGCCATTTTGCTAAATATCAAATCATTAACTGGTCTGATCTGCCCACATTTCTATCACACATTGAGGGGCCTCTAAACAATGCACAGCCAAAAGCAATTTCACTTCCACCAAGTAGGGGCCAATCAAGCGTCATACTGTATGACTGTCAAACAAGTTTTTCATTGTCACAATCTGGTGGTGGTGGTGAGGACCCAAATGCAGGACAGCGAGGCAGAATAGTGTTCAAAACCCACGACTGGGAATTAAATACAGGTGAACAGAATACCTTACAGACAAACGATGTGACACAAACAATGATCCAAGGAGCAACACTAATATACACACCAGTAAGACGCGCAAACGCGGGAAGCAAACGCAGCTCGTACATATTTAAGTTAAGTTATTTTTAAGTTAAGTTTTTAACTTACCCATAACCATATAAGGAGTCCCCAAAGCAGCTATACGTCCAAATATGGAGTGTGTTGCATAAATCACAAACAAATCACTCAGCTCCATATATGGGCACAAAGGGGGGAGACACGGACACACAGACAGACATGATCTGCTAGGTCTCATAGTAAGTGCTCAGTGCATTCGCAATCACTGCGTTCGCAATGAGGGTTGATTGCACATGGGAAACAGCTGGGAGGACAAGAATATAGAACCAAAACAACTAGAACAGAACATAGAAATACTACACCTACTGTAGATACACAAAGTCTGTGACTGTGACATTCATACTGTACGGCCTATACAACATTTACATTATGTATTAGGGATGTCCCGATCGCGTTTTTTGCTCCCGATCCGATTCCGATCATTTAATTTTGAGCATCTGCAGATACCGATTTTTCCCGATCCGATATTTATATTTTATAGAACACGTTTATGCCATATCACAATAGTACAATATCCTAAATCACAGACAATATATCCAGTCTAATATCATGATATGGATATAACATTGATACTAGGGATGTCCTGATCAACTTTTTTGGCTCCTGATCCGATTCCGATCATTTTAAAATGACGTGATCGGCCCCGATTTCCGATCACCCGATCCGATCAGGAGTCGGGACAACCCTAATGTGTATCCAATCGTCCCGAAACTGGAATTGCATTAAGCGCCCTGGGCATATTGGCAACCCAGCCTGGCAGAGATCTGCATTCCAAGAGCACACTTTTCTAGTTCATTCATTCATTTTAATTAGTTTAACTGCCTGAAAAGCCATGCTGGTTATTATTCTCATTGTCTTGTTTCTTCTGTCACCAAGTTTGGGATCACAGAAACCCACAATGCTTATTTCCCAATTCCCTATTCTTTACCTTCAGGTCACAGTGGCCTTTGGGAAATCATGGCACGCTAAATCTGTCACCCTCCTAAAGGTATGTTAACTCTATCTCACTTTTTCAGATGTTATAAATGTTCATTGGAGAGTCTGAAGTGTTTTAATGGACAATCCATCTGCTCTTTTACTTGTGGAGAGGAAATGAACAGATCCATAATCTATACCTGAACTGGCAAGATGAGCTGACATGGCAAGGAGAGTGAGAGATCGAGTGTCAGCCAGGCGACAGTTTATCGTTCACCATTATTTTCCTTTTGGCTTATATCATAATGTCGTGAGTTTTGACAGCAATGAGGAAAAAAGCAATACAACTATTTGCTGTGAAGTTGTGAACGCCTCAGCTCTCCAATGCTATAACTCACCAATCCTGAAAAAAGGAAAAAGGGAAAAAAAAGCTATACTAGGATGCAAAAGTTTATGATCCGTTCCTCACACGCTGTTAGACATTTCCCAAATTGTTCTCCACCCTCCTCCATATGTGACAGTGTGTGTTTCAACCTATGTGTGAGTGGCTCAGTTTTGCATGGGCTTCTCTCTCATCGACCATATTCACACAGCAGTCATGTTGTTCTTTCTTCATACTCTGGAGGTGTGAAACCCCACCCCGGCTATATGAAGTAAGAGCAAAATATAGCCACCGTGTGAATATGGTCAATTAATGAACTCCAACTAAAGTTTTGCCATTTGATATTCAGTGAAATTCAGACATGGGAGGCTCCCTTAACTGTTCACTGTTCTGCCGATTCACCAGACAAGACCCCCTGTGGCAAATGGCCACAATACATGAGAAGAAGAAATTACGTGAGAAAAAGAAAGTGCATGAGAAAAAGAAAATATATAAGAACAAGATGAGAAAAGTCAAAAGTGAGAAACAGACGTAAGAGTAATGAGACATGGGAGTCACTGTGCCGTTTCTCGGTGACAGTGACCTTCTTGTAGAGTCATGTTTCTCCTCCCTAAGGTCTTGATGCACCACATAATGGCCCCGAGGTCTCCACGGTGACAGTTAGGAGCCTGGCACTCTTGCCTCCAGAGAGCCGCTTCCACTAAGCCAACAACAAAGACAGCGCAGCTGCGCTGGCTGTCATAAGATCATCCCTTTTTATTTATTCTATACAAATTGTTCGCACATGTTCAGCACCGCCTTGCCCTCAAGGTTAGAGCACTTCCCGCTCTCAGCCGTGCCTGAGGAGGGATGGTGAGAGGACAGTTGGCGGCAGGGCTGATGGATCTGCCCGCGGCCATGGTCACTACAGCAGTGGCTCTCATTTCCCATCCACACCTCTCAACGGAGGTTCAGACACTGGGGGGAAATTAGTTCCAGAGGCCTTCATGTGTGATGTCCTATTGATTCTTGGTCTGTTTGTGATCACACCTTTAGATCCAAATTAAAATCAAATCAGAAATAACATGAGTCAACATCCTCACATGGCTAGCAATTACTATCAATGTCAGTTGCCCAAGTCAAGCTGCTCAGAGCAATGAGAAGTTATGAAGGTGATGAATTTCATTATTTCCATATCAAAGAGCACACGCTCTTGAATCCATAACTGCTGTATCTCAATGTTTAGCGACCAAGGGGTCGGCTGATAGATGAGCAAAGTAATTTGCGGAAGGAGTCCTGTGGTGTTACGAGGTTACTCTTGGTCCCCTGAATGTAGGGATGTCTTGTTACCAGGCCTGACTTTTGAGACTTGTAAGGATGCGCTGAGACAGGTGAAGACAGTGGAGAGATCAACAATATGCCCTAACCGCCGGTGAAGATGGTGAAGCCTGCTACAACCATACCCATTTATTATGGGCCTTGTAAATGTCAACACGGGAACTGTTCTAGACATGAATGGCAAATGAAGGGAATCTAAACAAAAATAGGCCATAACCTGGATTCCATTATATCGCTTAGTTACTCTCGCCACAGTAACTGGGCTATACCGTTTCTCCGCTGTAGCATGGAATAGAGTGGGGGTTATTTATAACAAAACCTAGCCCGTGGCCCTTTAATGCACAATGCCATGGTAATTTGTTAAAAAAAAATCATCATCTACACTTTGGTCAGCTTCTAGACTCTAGAATCTAGAGCATATTGATACATTTCACGAGTGACAAAGTCCACAGCACTATGTGCCCAATCAATCACAAAGACTGCGAACTTTAACAATAACAAACACACTTTTACTGCACTTCCGAGTTGTGTTCCAGGAAATCTTTTATTGCAACTCAGGTCGTTGGCACAGTTCATTATAAAGCCCTTTTCATATTTAATAGAATATATTGATAGCAGCAGCCATTTGTGAAACCTTGGCAAAGGCGTATAAGCACATTTGTCTCTTAAACTTTGGGATGGTCCACTGGGAATGGTATATCCACATGTGTTCCTTTCCTTGACATTCTCCTTTGCCTCTTAACAAGCTTGTAGAGACACATAAAGCTTGCTTTGTGTATCTAGGGAACACCGTTGCTGCAGCTCTTTTATCCTGGTTCTCAGCAAAAATGCTAATAAGTAGAAAATAAATCTGAAATTAATCACAGTAGCTTATAAACAAATGAATGATGGTTAAAATAGAAAGCAGACAGTGACTGCAAAGTAATTGTACTTTGACAGCCTAGAAGGATCGGATCCATGATGTGAACTTTGTCCCGGCCTGCATGGAAGAAATTCCATATGCTACAACATCAATTGTATCCCTCAGTCCTCCTTTGTATCCCTTGATGTTCTAAAGCACATTTCCTCATTGTAACATAATTCAAAGAGGTCATTCCGACTATAGAATGTAATAATTATGATAAACACTTTGATGGTTTGCTTTTATTTTGAAATGTGGATCCTTTATAAATGGACTTCTGACAACACATGCCTGGGTGCACCAGAGGATTGCAACTCTTAGACATAAACAATGCCACAAAAATCATGAAAGGGAATAACGAATGGCAAATCTTCCCCATGTTATGCGAGTTAAGATCAGCTTGAAACGGTTGTTTCAGAAACGGTGGATAAAATGCACGTACTCCTGGATTTTATGCGGAATGCCTTGAACCTCAACTATGAAATGAATCCACGCTATCCTAATCCTGTGGTTACTTGTAAACAAACAGTCTACTGCTCAAATAACAACCCATGTGCCAGTAGAACCATGTTGTGATGCATATACTCTAAGCGATATAAACTCAATGGATTGTGGTCGCTCTTCCTTCAGACTTTCATGGCCTCTTATAAAAGTGTTCTGCTATGAAAGGTGATGCACTGAGACTTGTGCACTCTAAATCCAGTGTGCAGGTCCATTTGGTTTCATTTGTGCACTCAGAGTTAAAGTAACACCAAGGATTTTACTGTGTGGCCTTGACCTTGGCTGTTTCTCTGAATCAGAAAGACATTTTCACTGTCTGGATGGCTTGATGGTGCTTTGCTCACTGAGTTGTTGGACTCGGCTCTCCTCTCTCTCTCTCTCTCTCTCCTTGGACAAAACAACTGCTCTGTGCCAAGGGACAAATATTCTCTTTTACTGCAAAACTTATATAAGCACACGCCAGGATAAATGATTTTCTAGCAAAACCTAATGTACGCATGTCTGTTCTGATTTGATCAGAAGCACATGTGGGGAATACCTATGATATATAAACCCATAGCTGTAAAGTGAAATAAGGTATGATGGTTTTCATCCCTCTCTTCACGGATATAAGCAATTTGCTTTGAAAAATTCATCGAAGCCAGTTGCTACCCCTTAAACAAGACTTATTGCACAGAATTTGAGAAACCAGCTCTGTGGAGTGGCAAGAAATCACAAACCATCCATCTTCAAAACACTACAAACCATTCGTAACAGCAAATGCCTTAGTCTGTAAATGATGGCAGCATACAGTATTTGTCATTCAAAGACAGCCTCTTTTGTTAGGGCTCGGTCACTCCGATGTGAGGAGGCTGCGATCAGCTGTACTGTACTGTCCCCCCAGTATATTGTACAGGCGTCATAGCCTAGGCCCCTCTGCCCTCATAAACACAACCAGGAGGGAGTGATTATTTCTCAAGATGTGGAGTTGTGGGGACTTGCCAGTTCATGCCTCTTTAAGAGTGTCTTGGCATGGCAGCCTGTTTTGCCTCACAATACTTTGTTCCTTTGGTTTGGGGAGATATTTATCCCCTCCGTTCCGTAGGCCGTGTGCCTTTGTCACCTCAAGCCTGGGGACTGAGGCGAGAGAAATGGCACTGTGGGCTGATCCGTTTGTCTCCTTTAATGAAATGCGCCAACTCAAATGCCCCTAAATTAGTAACAGTATGGCGGGTCATAAAACAAGGCATCGCCTTAATCCACAGTGACAAGACGATGCCCACATTCTCTCATGTTGCAACATCAGGAATTCATTTCCATCTAATAAGGGGCTTCCAAGCTATGTTCGTGCATTTTTGAGGAGACCAATTTGTCCCCAGATTGTGAAATTTGAAGATGTAATAAATCAGGACATTGTGCAGGGAGATTATGAGTGGTTGAAGCGTGGGCTTTGGGAAAAAAAGAGATAGAAATGTGTGTTGAAAGTCGAAAGAATGCCAGCAAGATTTTATTTTCTCTTTCTTGGAGGGCTCCTCTGAAACAGAGCCAGAGGGCAAGTATGTTATTGAAATGGCCCTGATAAGAGCTTTTGATTATTTAATTCTGGAAACCAAACCATGTCATACTTCAATGTAAGGCATTCATCATCTGTCCTTCAGTACTTGATTGAAAGGATAATATTCACTCAACACTCACAGTCAAAATTCAAACATCCATCTATTTCTTTTCTTTGTCAAATACGTTTTAAAGTTATGAATACAGTATACATTTTCCCTGTATTCATAAAAAGAAGGAAAGGAAAGAAAAAACAGACAAAAAGTTAACCCCCAATCCCTCCCACCCATACTGCTCAGTGACACCGCATAGAATCAAATAGTAAGATGATGAAATACTGTCATGGGAAACAATAACATCTGAAAATATAAGAAGTTCAGTGTATACATAATGTTTAGAAGTGCGCATACAAAGTTGTACACAGATCGGTGCAGTTATAGGTGAAAACATGAATTGGCCTGTTATAGCGGCACCACGAGGCTGATTTGGAATGTTTTAAGTGGCATTTGTCCCTCAGCCTAGTGTGCATAATAGTGTGCATAATTTCACGGAAATCACATGCTGTGTTCATGATCTGAGGCATTTTGTTCAAAACGGACCACTCCTGCAAACTTTGGAAGGAATCTTGACCAATGGAGATGGAATATGGGGAAGTGGACAGGTCCGTGTTGACCACATGACTATAGAGATAGTGTATACTAGGGGTGTACGATACAACTAGTGATACAACGATTATACAACGATTACACAACTAGTGTATACCGATCTGTGTGATGTATGGATAAAATCATGTGTACGAGTAATATAAATAATTGTTTTTTGCAAAAGTCGGCCTCATGGTGGCGCTATAACATGAAATTATGAAGAATGTGGGGCAGAGATTCATCGTTGGCATCCAGGGAGTGTGTGTGCACAGTTTGGCATCGACCGGGCCAACGGTGCCAGAGATTAGCTGTATACGGATGGACGGACACTGGACGGACGGACGGGCACACGCACGCACACAGCTAAACATACTCTCTCCCCATGCCTTCGGCCTGGTGGAGACAATGATGATAACATACAGTCAACCACATCAGTGGTATCCTGTCTAAACATCCATCTATTTCTGATGTTATTTTAAATGTTTGCCCCACACCTGCACAATACACCATTTTGTGTAGTAAAACATGTACTACAATGTGCCCCGTTTTATGCTTTGAAAATGGAAATTATTCTCTATTTCCACCCTTGTGAAATGGAAGAAAAACACAAGGTTGTAAAGTTTGTTGAGCAAGCATCTGAATTGATATTTTGGAAATAATTTATTGCAGTGTGCGGCTGTGCGCTTCCCATGTATATGGTACACACTCTACTGTGCATGCATGGCACGCTATGATGTTTGTGCTCACTAGAGTCAATAACCCGAGTCTCACTCTAGCCAGACTGAATTACGCAATCATCGCCACCACTCACGGACCAGCTCATCGCCGAATGCCTATCATTTTAATTATGTTGTAGAAATACTACTGGCACTTTTCCCAGACCTATATGTACAGAATAAGTCGCACAAGATCAGGCTTGGCAAGTGTTTATTTTCCCAAATACTAAACGGGACCCTGGGGGTGTTATGCTCCATTCCACTTCATCTCACACTTCAAAGGTTCTGCTGGGAATCGACTGACACTCCTCTTACACGAACATGTATATATCGACAGAAGAAAATGGCGCAAAGGGGCTAAAATGCCATTTTATGATTTCCTGTCATTGTGTTGGCTAATTAAGTTTAAATTCGCTTAAACTTGCATTTTCGATGAATGAAATGGATATTGTTGTGTGAGTTTCGATGACTGGAACATTTACCAGAAACATTGACTGGAAATTATTTTCTGTTTTGTTCTGGGGTGGGGTAGAGGGGTAGGGCAGGGCTGTTCTCCCCTGTGGATAAGCCTTTATTGCTTTGCATCAACCTCAAGAAGGAATGTAGGCTACTGGCCATATACCTACAGACCTTATAAATAAAGATGTGTAGACAAATTATGCATGATGGCAAACAGTTGAAGGACAGAAATGTGAGCTGTGTGTTTAACAGCGTGCTGCTTTGACTCCCTGGCAGCACAACAGAGCTCTTATTATTGTGCAGTTTACCAGCCCCCCCAAACAAACTCTCACACTCATTTAGTTATATCTTCAGTTGAAGATGTGTTTATGAGAAGAAAATAGATATTCTGTGCCGAAAATGTTTATGCACAGCATCCATAACCGTATAGGTCATCCAAAGAGTACACATCCCAACCCAAAAGACGGTGTGTGTTCTTGACATACTGTAGGCTGCATTTTGGGAAATAGTTTGGACATCAAACCAATTAACTAACACAATATTGGTGTCCCAACTTGATTTTCACTCCAGTTTCATGAGGTGAGGTAGAGTATCTAGCAGTGATTCTCAGCCTTTTTAATTTCATTAAGGACCCCAAATTTGATATGCACTAGGACACAGACCCCCCATTTGATACCCCAATCTACATTGTAAAATCTCAGTGTTGACTGTACAAATGGATTCCATCTCTCAGAGTTACAAACCTATAAGGGTGGGCCCTGGACCCGATTGATGTTGAGGACCTATGTCAGGGGATTATTGTGTGTGTGTGTGTGTGTGTGTGTGTGTGCGTGCGCGCGTGTGTGTGTGTGTGTGTGTGTGTGTGTGTGTGTGCGTGCGCGCGCACTGTGTTTTGAGCAAGTTTCTTTATTTCCAACAGGGTGTGTTTAGTGTAAACCTCCCAAGACCATTTGGTATTATTCCACTACTGTAAGCTGACAGTCAAACAGAGTCCCACGACATAGCAGTAAATAAATCTGTTAATCGTCCAGGATTACATACCTCTATATCGGGATTGGGATCATATGACATTAATGAGGCATCCATTCTTAGTAATGGTTAGGATTTGTTTCCTCAAGAAACCCTGCATTCCTGGCTTGCTTGCTGGCACCTCTCACCAAGTATAATGATTCATGTCTATGATCATTGTTTTGGGGTGTCGGGGTGAAGTTTTGGAATTATGCCTCTGGACATTTCAACATCCTTCGCATGATACATAAATTATTACATGGCTCTCTTTCTCCAGACCCTCTGTAGTTGGACAGTTGACCGAGCCTTGGTTCTGAGGCAGTGGTCATTTAACTCTGCATGGACTCATAAGGTTGTACAAATGAGCCTCTAAAGATATTTTGAGCGGTGGCACACGTCTCCTACGAACAGCTATGTGTGTCTGTCCGTCCATATGTCCATTTGAGTAGGGTATGTCTGTCTGAGTAGGACCTATTGACCCTGCAGCAGCAGTCAACAACTCCTCCAAGACACTCCAAGGCACCACACACACTATGACAGGTATTATAACACAGTCACTACAGTATGTAACTATAACACACAGTAACTATAACAATAAACGTATAGTTCCACCACAAATTCTGAGTCAAATTAACACGCATGAATTGACTGTGCAGTAACGCTGCCTCGCCTGACCCACGTTAGTGAACTGGGTTAAACTCCAAATGGTTGTTAACGCTTCAGCCCTTATCACTTGCTCTAGGGTCAGGGAACAACATTAAACGATGGAAATCCACCTAACATTCACTTGCACAACATCCTGCTATGTCTGATTCTTATTTGACATCTAACAGATTTGTCTCCTAACGTGTGAACAGCAATAGACTAAACCAGGCTTAAAGCTGCTTTCATGCTCGTTAGCGGTGTGACGTCCGCAGTGTCTGGCGACGGTGGAGTAAAGCAGAAACAGGCTGTGTTGGTGGAGCAGAGAGGCTGGCCTGTTGTGAATGTGATGGACATGTTTCAAGAGGGGCTTTGTTTGGTATTGAAGGACCAACGAGTGGATAAGGAGTGCAGACACGTTGCCAGAGGCAACACCTGTAACACGAGATGGACGTTTTGCGCGGCACGGCATCGCAGCCATTCTCAATCTGTTGCCGTGCAAGAAAGACCACAGAATCAAACGGAATATGCATTCACTTATGCCCATACCCATGCATTGACACACACTGTCAATCATGTCTCCCAACGAGCTGTCGTTTCCCACAGCGGTGTGATGAGGAGCGATTCATTCCTTTTCTCTTCGCTCACTCCATTTAGCCTTCAGAGGTCTCCCCTGTTAGGTGGAGTCCATCGGGGAGAGCAGGGCCAGTGGAATGCAGTGAGGGATAGTAGCTCTGAGAATGTACTTACTGTAATGAGAAGCAGACCGGAGGAACTCGCAGGGTTGCTATTGTTGTCTACAGGTTTGCTTTGGCTTCTTGACTTGCCCCTGCAGGCCACAAGCCCCATGAATATTTAAATAGGAAAGGGACTTCCTCGACAGATCAATCAAACCCCCATCTATTCAATTACTGGATGTAGTTCTGAGCTGGCAGCTTCTGATGAGAGGAAATACTGCCCATGGCAAAGACCATGAATATTCCAACCATGTGGACAATTGAGTCAGTTGAAAACAGCTTATTTTAAATAGCAAAAGAGAATATTCACAACATACATTCAATGACTTTGGGCGAAATTCATAAAAACGTTTTAGTCTATTGACAATACAGCTGAGGATGCCAGGGCAACGAGAAAGAGTAATATAATCCCTTTCCTTACGTGGAAAAAATTAACTCCATTCAATGTTTGATCATACAGTAACAGTACCTATTTCTTCCATTGGCATTTCACCTCATGTTTCCTCTCAATATGTCCCTGTCTCCGTCACTGCCATCCCTTACTGTTTTGGTCTGGGGTGTGTAGGCCACCATGTGTCTTCTCTGATACATGCTACTGATACAGATGCTTATTTTCAACTGACAGTGAAGAGTTCAACACAATCAGTGCTGGGATTTCTTTCAAAATAACAGATATGGCCACTTTTACTCTGTAAGCCCCCCCCCCCCCCCCCTCCTTCCGTTCCGGACAAAAACCGGGAGAAATACTTTTGCTTGCTGACCTCGCCATCATTACGATAAAGTCACTGAATAATCCCTCGCTTCATATTTTGAACGAGAGGCATGTTGAAGTCAGAAATTAAGAGATTACTATATCCATCTGGTCAAAACCACGGAGAGCTCCTTAGATTAGGAGAGGCATTCTTTCTTTGCCGTATACAGGGAAGTGAACGACAACGTGCATGCGCAAAGAGCAAGGAGTATGGTGCAGAAGAAGAGGCCAACGTTTGAGATCAATGAAAATGCCCGGTTTCACAAGGCACAGACAGGGACACAGCAAATTGTGTTTGTTGGGGTGCCCACTGCCCAGCCAAGCCGGAGACAACCGCCTGTGCTACTCGGGCATCTCCAGATTTAATCTTATATATTCACCACCAGAGGCTTACAACCCTAGGCTATGTTTTAAATGTGTCAGAAAGAAAGAAAAAAAAGAAAGAAAGAAAAATCTTGAACCACAGAGTTTACAGAGGATGAGAGGGGCTAGACCGCTAGAGAATTGGATGACAAAGGGAATGGAGTGATGAGAAACAAAACCGATTGCCCCTGACACCTGTTCAAAAGCATTCCACTTCATACAATGGGAAAATGACTCACATTGGCAGAGCATCAGTTGATTGGAGGTGTGTCATTTAGTGGTCCTGGCATCTCTGTCAGTGAGTGATCACACACAACAGGGCCATGGTCTTCTAAACCACAACAACACATAGCGTGGCCTGCATAAAGTCTGTGCTCGTACCAAATCTATCCCTTGCTAACAAGAGCCAGACACATCAGCCAGAGTGCTATTCTTGGCAGTTAGCACTGGTCGTCTATGAAAGACAGATCGTAAGACCAGACGTCAACCATGAGGGATTTCATAGCCACCACTGGAGTGAGTGGTTGGTTAATAAAAATGTTTGGGTTTCATATTATCTTTGCATATTATTGCTTCCTTTTTCCGAGTTGGTCGTACTAATTAAGATAATCACCTTGGTTTGGAGTGTCACACTAGCAGGCACAAATGTATGTCATTTCATAACATACTAGCCACAGTGGGATCGAGGACACAGTCTGAAGGGATGGCAAAATGACCAATGACAGCCCTAAACAAAATAGACTTAAGAGTGATTTGTTGGGTAGGCTTATTAGTCTGGCTACTTAAAACCCCTCTGGTTAGATCACTGCATTTTGGATACACTACACAGTACGTTTGTGCACATTTCATCACCAGTACAATGGGGAATATGCAGAAGTTTAATGATGAATGTGTTGGTTCTTTTCTCCATTTCCTCACTATGTTGAAAAACATCTATGCTCTGTTCTGAGGGCGTGGCATACGCAGTGTTGGGCAGTAGCTAGCTACAAGTAGCGAAGCTACATAGCTTACTACATTTATCAGTAGCTTGATGGTAGCTTCACTCCTTTTGAACCAAGTAGCGTTTTTTGTAGTGTAGCTATTTTTAGACCCAAGTAGTGACGTAGCTTTCAACAAAAGCTACAAAGTTACAAATTGACTGTTACATAAAGTTTTGTGGGGGGAAAAAATCCCTGGAAAGAAATCCATGATTGGTTGGTTTAGAATATAAGAAGAGTCTGACACAAACAAACAGACCACCCGCATTCTCTAGTCTAAATCCCTGTCTCTCAGCTGGTGCGCAAATGGCTAGGCTGTGGCAATAATAATAATTAAAAAAAAGAACAAAAAATAACTAAAATCGTTCATTTTTTGGAACCATGAACTTTAGTTCAAAATGTTGAATTATGAACTGAATTAGTTCCTTTAAAAAAAATTAACTGTGAACTGAACTATAGTTAATAAAAAAAAAGAACTTTCCCAACACTGAACACATGAATCAGCCACACCGCAAGGTACATTAATGCAAGTAAATGTGAAAAAGTTGACACCAAAAGCCAGACAGAGGGCTTGTTTCCAGTTTGTTTTTTAATAAACAACCAAACTCAGCATTTTTGCCTGCCTATTAGGCTATTTGTTCGGTGGAAACTTGATCATGAAGTTGATAAAAAATATTTTAAAAAAAGTAGTGTCCATGTAGCTAGCTACTTTTGCCATGTAGCTTATAGTGTAGCTTGCTATAATTATCTGGGGATAGCTTTGTTGTAGTTGAGCTATATTTAATAGAGAGTAACTGGTAGTGTAGCTTACTACATTTTCCAAGTAGCTTGCCCATCACTGGGCATACGTACACCAATGTGAGACTAAACCCTGCTTGATGTAAAGTTGAGTCCAGTACAGCTGTGTTGCATCAACTATAATCACAGTCGCCTATGTGTGTGTATGTGCACCAACTTATTTGTCAACAGAGCAGAGGGCTTTAGCTTTCCACATTGGGGTGTGGGGCAGTCATGGTAAAAAACAATACTGACCTTATTTGAAACCGAATTGAATAACTTTGCTTTTATGTACCGATTAAGATGAATTGGAAGTCCATTCCAACGAACCACCAGAGTGATAGTAAAGTATTGTCAGAGTTGCAAAGGATCTGCGATGCATTATGCGCTTCACTTGGAGGACGACATGAAAGGCACTGTCCTCGTATTAGAACTGCTGGGGAGGTGAAGGATTCCCCTCAGGAAAAATCAAAAACACACCCTTCCCACTGCCAAGTTGACAATAACTCACTGGCCTGTCAATCCTATTTTAATCAAATTACCCAAATATTTCAAACGATCTATTTTGAAATGGGAAAGGGAGTACGTCACGTTCCACATTAGAGAAGCTGTTTTGAATCAGATTGCTCAGACCATTGTCTTTGGAGCGTTGCTTTAAACAGGACTCAGGAGGTTTAGATGAGTGCAGGGATGATCTGAACCAAGGGAGGGCCTTGGCAACATCACATCAACATTGTACTCGATGTGATGGGGCGAATGCTGGCAAAATGCAGCGCGAATAATCTCAAGTAGTAAATATACTCTGAATCAGAAAGGGGGAATTGTTTGTTTGCTTAGCACATGTGGCTCTTGGCTTTGTGTGCGAGGTTCATGGGACTTGTCAGAGTTTATCCTCATCCCTTAAGAGAACATGCACTTATTGGTTATTGGAGCTCTGCGAAAAGCCAAATAACTCAGCTCTTCATGAGCCAATGAGGCACTTATGTTTGTTATATACACTACTAGACAATGTAGAACCCTCTCAAGTCAGAGTTTTATTTCATTCATTTCGCAGAATAATTTTGAACGTCATCTTATATTTTATTTTAGCGGTTTCTTAACCAATGGCATTTTGCCTTTCCGATATAACTGACAAAAAGGAAGCTGTCCTTAAACAAGCATGAGATAAAGTCTGATAATGCCATTCATCCCAGGGGTGGGACAGGGCTAACATTCACCTATCATCAAAGCATGGAAAAAGAGCGATCATTTCCCCTCTAGCTGGACTGTGTAAACCTCCCTAACATGTACGCCATATGTTCCAGCTCCTCCTGAGTGTCATAAACGTGTTGCAGGCTGCAGGGCTACAGTGGCCCGTCCCGACACCAAATCACACACGGGTCCCTCAGCTCACCTAAATCTGGGCTACGCTCAGCACCTCAACACAAACGGAACTGTTTATGTTGCGAGCAACCTCCAAACTGACAGGAATGAAATTGTGCATTCAAACAGGGATTTATGATTTGGCTGAAAATGTTCCTAGGCAAGGTTTACCTAGCCACAGTTGAATGCCACACTCATCTTATGCTCATTTAATGCTGAAATGTAATTTATACACAGACACTGTGTGATTGAATGATAACGATATCATCAAAGATGGTAAAGTGCTATTAATGAAATGAGTTATTTGCAAGTGATGTAGTGACGTGGCTGGGCTGTGAGCGTGCAGCTGTGATGCAGATGATGGGAGATAGTTAGGGAAAGCTGCATTCATGTGGTCTTATCATGAGACTGCTCTCCCAGTGAGTTATGGCAGGCTGTGGCCTACTGCTCTCCCACCCCTCACCATCAAACGAGTCCAAGCTCTGTCTCCGACCATGCTGGGGCAACCATAATGCTAGTCCATGCTGCAACTCCGCCATCACAGATGTCATGATTGAAGTCCAGAAAGCAATAGATGTGGCCCCCCGTAATTTATTTTACACAATACATTTGATATATTTGGCTTGACGGACGCTTTGTCCAGCCTTTTTGCCATTTTCTCTGCCAGACCAAAGGCCGGGGACGGGAATTATGTATTTTGGCCATGTGTGTGCATGCACACATGGCACACAAACTGCTGGACTGATCCATTGCCATTTTTGTGCACACTGGCAGTAGCCCAGTAACACTTAGGACTGACTCACACCTTTCGATCTAGCATACAACATTGATGCATGCTAGATGTATGAGACTTGTTTACTGATGCAAGCTCCCAATGCATTTCCAATTGAAGTCACATGGTTTGACACAACATTTTTGTTGTACGGCTTTCGGCTGTGTTTCGACTGCCCCCCACCCCCTCATACAACACAAATGTTGTGTCAAACCATGTGACTCCCATTGGAAATGCATTGCGAGCTTGCATCAGTCAATAAGTCTCATGCATCAGCTATACATCAATCTGTTGTGCACGTGTGAGTCAGGCCGATTTACATTTACATCCTGGCATTTAGCTGAAGTCCAACCTCGGCACACACTGATTACACTCTGTTCAGGAGCTCCTGCTCTTGTTCCACGTGGTCAGAGAGCCGGCTGATCACGTACTGTATAGTCCAGGTCAAATTACTTTTTGAAATCGATGAAGCACAGTACAGAAGTCAGGTTGTTCAGCTTTAGGTGCCGGGATTATGTTGGAGAGAGAGACCACATTTCAGGCTGCTCATTGTGCAGTAGTAGAGCAAGGTTACAAAACTGTAGGAGGAGGTCATCTTGTAGATCACAGCCTCTGTCAACATTGGTTTTCGCCCTGGCAAACTCACTGGCTGTGAAGGGACCATCTATTATGGTATGTCTTCCTCAGCTCCATCTGCTGTCATGCCCAGCAGGCATTGGAAGTGGTTGAACCAGGTCATCACCCTCTCCTCTGAGCCGTGTCCCTCTTTAGTCCTCTTCCGCCCAGCCATCTCGTTGATGATGACCCTCCACGCTGCCTGCACTCGTCGCATCCTCTCCACCAGTTCTTCCCCTTTGATGTTGTCATATAGGTACTGAAGAGAAACTGTTTGGCTTCATTCTTGCGTACCAACCCCAAAAAGGTTGAGAAACAGTAACACTGCTCTAGGCGGTATAGCAGAGTAGAAGGCTCCTCTGTAGAAGAACCTTCTGTGAGACCTTGTAACAAAATTGCTTCTCAATTTTGGTGTAACAAAGAAATTTGCCAAGATTTATTTTTTGCATTAGGGCTGGCCTCAAATGCCTGAGCATTATATTGGCATTAGGATCTCAATTTCAAGGTTCGGACATTAATTTGTGTGATATATATCAAAATAGGTTACATTTAGTCAGAATATCACTATCATAATAGATAATGTCTGTTTGCAATTTATGACGATTGAGCACATTATTGTTAAGGCTCTCAGTACCTGCACCCAGCACATACAGAGGTCACACGGTGAGACACTAGAGGGATGGGAGGGAGTCATTTCACCAGCTAGGCCCTCTGTTTGACATCATGTTTTCTTAATGAAAGCCAGCTGTCCACAGCATCACTATTCAACTTCATACCGGTATTAAAAAAAAGATAAAAGTTAGTGCTCTAAACATGTCCAGATTCCATCGTGCGCCACGGGCAGAACTTGCCTGCTCGTCAGCATATACAATCAATGGTGCCTGTGATCATCAGGGTGGAAATGAGCTCTTAGGACAGGAGACTAGTGCACCCCCGCACACACACATGGACACACACACAGGACATTAATTTATAAACATTGTGGTTTGCTAGAGCCATGTGTTTTCTCGGCCTGTAATGTATTTAGAATCAACTGTCTTAGTGCAATATAAAATACATCATATTACACTTGTCTTTTCTTTTTTTTTTACTAGTGGAGTCAATCGCCTGAACCCTGCTGTCTCTCCCATGTTTTCTGGGTTTAATAGTTTTTGCTTCTGTGGCCAATGTTTGGACATTTAAGCTGTTCTTTTACAGTGTAATCAATTTCATGCACCCTTTTCAACTCAGGCCTGTGTTGTTTCCTCAATACAGCAAATGGCTTTAACAGAAGTAACACAAAAAGAAAAAAAAGAAAGAAAGAAAAAGGGGAAAGGAAGGGAAGGGAAGGGAAGAGAATGCACGCCCCAATGGATACTTTATGATTAATAATGACCCCCAATGCCATCTTATTACTCATAAACAAATAGCTACATTTATTAGTCTGGGTATAAACCAGATGTGAAGTGATCCCTTGCAGGCCTCCCATATGGAGAATACTACAGACAGATGGATAAGCCATCTGATAGACAGCTTTATGGACATGTACTGTATATATACTGTATGCACACACACACACACACACACACACACACACACACACACACACACACACACACACACACACACACACACACACACACACACACACACACACACACACACACACACACACACACACACACACACACACACACACACACAATGTAGTATTTTTGTATAGCAGGGAAATAATGGATTTATTAAGTAATCTTCCAAACATTGTTTTCCTTGCAACTATTTCTCCTTTGAGGATGTTATTTGATCTATCCTGTCGTGGAAGCATTGGTGCTAAAGCATACCGTTTACATATCATTAAATCATTCCTGCCATACCCATAATGCACTTCAAATTAGAATTTACGGTGGATCTGAGTTTTGGAGGCATTTCAGGTGGATATCGCAGGAAACTTTGTTCTCCCTTGACAGAAATTGTTTCAACATCCTCTATGTGGATTCCGTCTGAACCCAACCCCTGACCTCTTCCTTGTCCCCGAGCCCAGGTCTTGCCCTCCCACTGTAGCCCATCCTCTTGGGTGCTGGCTGACCTTTGAACTTTACCCCGCCTCAGAGGCTAAGCTACCGTCCGGCTCCCTGACCCCGCACGTCGACTTCACAGGAGAAAAAGAACCCGAGACGCAAAGTTGCCCCTCGCCACTAGTCACGCCCGGGGATGTGTGGAATAGTTAAGAGGCGACACCAGCCAATGGTCCCAGAGGTGCACAGATGATGAAACGATTAGAAAAGTCAACTTTGTGTGATCTACCCATCAGGTGAAATCAACAGAAAACAGCCATGTCACAACCTTGGACTGACCACTCTGAATGGATGATGACATCATTCCAAGATCATGGGTAGAGACCTTCCTAACTTCATTAATTATGACTGGGTCACTTAGGTCAATATTTGTTTATTCTCAGGAAGGAGCATTAAGGGGATTAGCACTAATCAGAGAGGATTATAAGTGGCTATTACCCAGCTGGATGGTACTTCTTGGCACAATCTACTCACTTTGTACGCCTGTATAGAAGGATGTTTGGTTAGGAAAGAGGGATGCGGATAATGATTTCTCAAGGGAGGCTTTCTTTGCAAACGCAAACATAAACAGGGCTCTCGGTGGACCTCTTGTTTACCTTTGACCCAACCTCAAGCAATGGCAGGTTCTCCTAACCGAGTGCCCAACCACTCTGCTCAACCAGGCTGGCCAGATGCATGGGAAATATGTCGCACAGAGACTTGGTGCATTTATAGTTATTAGATAGATGGTGCTTGGCGTACAATTTAGCTGATGCTCTTATCCAGGGCAAATTACAAAGAGGTATATTCAGGTTATGTGCCTGAATTTTCCTTTTTGCAGGATTGTACATATACTCAGCTGCTGCTATTCTCCACATAACGCAAGGTGGCGGGTCCTCTGTGTCAATCTGAATAGATGAAAACTAAAACTCTCCAATCAGGGAGAATAAAAAACCACACACATGCTGAGCCGCAAAGGCCAATAGAACAGGAAAAAAGGAAAGACAAAGAAAACAAAAATAAATATCTGTCCATCCTTGGACACGACTCACAACAATATGTTTGCCTCAGTGTCCATGATGCGTTGCAGTTTATAGTTTTTCTTTTAATCTCAGCAGTCACACAAACAGACACACTTATGAAGCGCTGCGGCACACTACCCTTCCCCAGCCGATGACTTCTGTAGTTGTGTAATGTGTAACATGCATGTTCTCAGGTCTATCCATGTGATCTGGTCTTCATTAGACTTTAGACTGAACATCCTTGCGGCCTGACAGCAGAGAGCCTTTCATGTGTCCCTTGCCTGGTCCCACTCACCAGAGTCTAACCAGAAACACGCCACAGCCCAGGGCGAGGTCAGAGTTCTCACCACACCGCAGCATTAGAGCAACATTGCCTTTCCTAATGGAGAGGGAAACACTCGGCTTATTTCTCATCAATCTCACATACAATATATCCCATCTCATCATGTCTGAAGAGTGCCAGTGCAAATGGACTGGGCCCAGGTGGTAGTGATCTACAGAGAATGCTTGGCTCAGCCTGCTGACCTGAAACTCGCATGGGAGTAAAATTGGGAGTTTTCAAATTGTTCAGGTTACAATCTATGTCATAAGAACAGTATAAAGGGAAAGTTAAAGTCCATCCTTTTTTCTTTCTTCCTCCATACATCAAAGATGAAGCAGGATTGTGCCTATCATCAAAACCTAAACTCTGCTGATCCTTACTGGGGTAACGTTACAGTTGTTCTTTCAACTATTGCAGGTTGACCCACAAAATATGGGGTTCCGAGATTTGATAAATAGTGAAGCATGCCTCGTTGCAATGTTAATCTGCAGAACGGGTGAAAACGGGTCAGAGGAACTATGTGAGAAACAGGCTATCTTTGTCGTTCTCCTCAGAATAGAGCCAGTGTTTTATTCCCTATTGTAATAAAACAAAATAAGCCAAATGTCAACCAGCAGTAAGGCAGGGTAAATATTTAACTTACAGATATTATTTTAAGGGGACAAATGAATAATACCGTTTCCATAAATATCTGTTTGAATTTGAAAGCAATATCCCCCAACTTTCACAATGGGGATGTAATGACATGCAAAGTGAATAAGCCCTCTCTGGGTTTGTACCATCTGAGACAAAGCTTTTTGTCCTGATGACCAGCCTTTTATTTAGTTGTTGCAGCTTTTTCTTCTTCCCTTTTATGTCCTCGGAGACTTGGATTTCCTGCACCGTGCCTCGAAAGAAGGCTGGAGGCCTTTTGTTTGGAGGTTTTCACACTTGAGGGCCGTGGTATTTGGTGTGTGTAAAGAGGGACTGTGACAGGCTGAAAAGGGAGAGGGTGGGGCTGGCACGCACAGAAAGGAGCCTTGGCTAAACACTGTTGGCTCCTGGAAAAGAGAGGAGGATTAGCGTGCACAGAGTGAGAGGAACTAATCTTCTGTGACATAATAGAACTGTACATAAACAACAACCCTGAGAAGTGACTGACTGAGAGGGGCTGAGTGTGTGAGAAGCAGGTCCAGAATAATCAAGCCTGATTAATACTTAGTTGTATCTGTTATTTTTGCCACAGGACACCATGGAGTATCATATTAGCAGCCTGTTCGCCAGAGAAAGCGCTGGCATGTACATTTCTGCAAGCCACACGATTGCATGTTGACATTTTTCAACTGAAAACACGTTGCATATCAGATGCAGCCCATATGTTGCCAGGTCGGGTATTAAGACAAGTGCAATTGATTAACTGATTCCCTTCCATGCAACACGAACGGCGCTGAGTCGTCAGTGTGGCCATTGCACCACTTGGCATGGGCACTCGCTTGCCGTGGGCATTTGCTTGGCGTGGGCACTCACTTGACGTTCAACTTATCTGTGATCTATTTTTTTTCTTCTCTGGTGATTGGGAGGGAATTATGCATTAGGCATAAATAGTAAAATCCAGAGAAGATGAGACTTTCCCACCTTATTAGTAGTTGACTCAAAAGAGACCTAAATAATCTCATAAAAGCATAATATATGGCACAAATGTCCCTTTGGTGATCTTAGCCCATTTAGACCTGAGGCCGAAGTTCTTATTCAAATTTTTAATTAATGAATAATTGTGTTGCTACATGTAGTATAGCAAGCAACAACTAATGAGACACAGAGGTGGCATCCGGATTGAAATGTATAACAATGCATATAGGTTGCAACAGGTCTAAATGGAAGGGGTCCTTAAAAAAAGTCTATTCTACTCCGTTTGTGTCTCATAGGAGGGCTGTGGGCAGTTCAGAAACCTGTCCACCAGTGATGGGAATCCAAGCGAATAGAAATTGCAGGCTTTCTATTCCTGAAAAGTTGCAATGTAATAATAGAAGCCATCGTTCTCTCGGAAATATTTAAAAATAAATAAATATATATATAATATATATATATATATATATATATATATATATATATATATATATATATAAATAAATAAAAATCTCGTTAAAAACGATGCCTGCCTAACGATGATGTCATGGATCATGGATTCCATTCCAGTCACCAGAAGCAGGGGTTTGTGTTACTGTAGGAGGGGGCGTGTTCGACCAAATTAATATCAAATATTTAAATATTGAATCAAGCAAACTGGGGTGCACACAAAAGCATGAGTAGAGATGAAAATGACCCCAGAAGTGTGTTGCTGAAATTCCCCTTCCCTGTAAAACTCGGCACTGCATAGTCATTGCAGAGAATCTGCTAGGACAACTCATATCCCCCTCCCTCTGCACAAATAGACACGCGCACGCACGGTCTGAGGAAGAGCTTCAGCTCGAAACATTACCACTTGAAGTAAAAGATCTATCTGGGAGCAGAAATTGGACTCTTTTATTCTTGAACTATCACTGTTTTTGATCCATCCGACACACAGCCTATTTATTAGGTTGTAGATGTCCATGTCATTTTGTCTGTTTTTCAGCCTCCTTTGCCATGTCATGATGAAACACAATTTTAGATGCAAAACTTGCTTTCAATGCCGGGGTATATATATTGAATAGTATAGACACACTGTATTGTAATTAGTGTGCATGACTTTGTTAGCTGAAAAGCTTCTTAAACAGTTACAGTATGTAAACTCTTAACATTATGACATTAAACTAGAAAAACTGGCCTATAACCAGTGCTGTACCCATGTGGACAGAACGTTTGACATTGGCAGCCTGGTAAAGCTAATCGTCTGTCTGTTCATATTCAAGGCGAGCCAGGATTTCGGTCTGAAACAGGAGTATGTTGTTACAGCATTAGTCTTAACCAGGAGCCAACGTCTCTTTGGTTGTCCAAAACCCCATGCATGCCAGGATGTCCAGCACAAACACACTAAACCAGACCACCCACTGGTCCAGGCGGAAACTTAACGGACTATATACAAATACATTACAATCAGATTATCACAATGCAAGTGTCATTTATCATCATCAAACCTTCCTTGAGCAATGCACTAAACAACCATCTGCTTCAGTGGAGCTGCTCAGTGGGTTTTCTTTATGGGTGTGTGATTACACAGAGGACTTTGCAGTTGTGTGTATGAACACAAAGTATTCCCTTTACTAGTAACCTCCCATCCCATAATAATTGTAAACTTGCTTGGATAATTGCTAAAAAAAATATAGGCTATTGGATAAAGAAGATCACAGAAATAGCAGGGTGAGCAGCAGAATTTGTCTCCGCCAGGCCGTGGCAGCAGGGCCGGTTCTAGGCATAGGCGAACCAAGCGGTCGCTTGGGGCCACAACCACCTAGCTTCTTAATTTTGATCTCAAAGTGCACCAGATTGAAGCATTTTCATGGCAAATTTACAGATTTTAGAACCGGCACTGCGTGGCAGAGACTATGATTTTGCTTCTGTCCATATGTCCCATCCATCCATGTACAGCTAATCTGTGGCATTAAAAAGAAATAGATGCCTCATTGCATGCATGGCTGCTGCAGCTAATTGTAGTGATGTGTCTCCAGTGGTCTAAATGAAAGGGGTGCTTAAAAAAATTCTATTCGTGCTGCGTCAAGTGACTACTGGCCAATCACAGCGCCTCTTTTCCGTACTTCCGCACATCAATTCAATCCAAGGGAGCTTTATTGGCATGAGAAAACAAACGTGCCTCTGATTGGCCTACCGAAAGTCCCCTTCTTGCTTGGCAAGCTTCCGCTCATGCTTCCCCCTTCCGCTATGTTTCACAAGGAATCTCGGGAAAGATTGCCTACTCTCGAGAAGCACACGCCCCAGAGACGAAGGAGGCCTCTACCTTTTTATGTCTATGATCTCCGACCGTCACTGTTCAACGTGAAACTGTGCAAACACTGTCACAATCTCCCTGGAGGCCAGAGCAGAACCTCTGCCCCAAATCTTTCGGCCTATTATAGCACATGTTTTTATAACAAACAACAGAAAACTACAAAAAACACTGATACTGTAATTGTAGATCCACATCAGTATTCAGATGAACATTTGGAATAGATGGATGTTAGTTACAGTATGTCAGAGCCAAAAAACTCTAGCTTGAACTTGGAAGGAAATTGCAAAATCACACATAAGTCGAAGACAGACGCACATTCCAAATGATCGATGGGTGTTATGTTAAAGCCCAGAACCTCTAGTCTGGGCTAGCATACTAGCATACTCACAATCACATATAGGATAATTGGACCATGAACCACATACACAGAACAGATACTGTTCCCTGTTACAACTCACTATTCAACGGCAGACGACAACATACAAACTGTAGATTCACATCAGCGTTCAATTCCAGAACCAGAAACAGTCACTTTAACATGTTGAAGCCACCCAGTCATTGGGTTCCAAAATGACAACAGAATCACATTAGTATAAACACAGCATACAACACAAGCAGCAGCAAAACAAAAACAAGGTTCCTACCTTGAGCCATCTTCTACTTCAGTGGTTTTCAACCAGTGGTCAGAGGAGGTTCCAGGTGGTCCCCAGCTACTCTCTAGGTGGTCCTCAGACGAGCCCTCCATCGTCGTTTCCAGTCATCCCGGTTCTCCATACATCTGGCCAGTTCGTTGGTACTTTGCGCTCCTGCGTCGTTCTTGAGTACATCCACGTATGTTAGCGTTGGACGTCCTCGTGACCGGTGCCCGTGTGTTGGTTCCCACAGCACTAGTTTACTGGCTGGCAGCTCTTGGTGTCTTTGGCAGTGTCCTGCTAGTCTCATTCTCCTGGCTGCTATTTTCTGGGTCACCCTTGGCATTCCATCATACAGAGTTGTGTTTGTAACATGTGTGCTCTTATTGATGTTGAGTACTGCCCGCAACATTCTGGTGTAGCACCCATCGAGAGACTTCTGCAGGGTTGGCTTCAAGGTCCAGCATTCACTGCCATATAGGAGAACGGACTCTACCGTTGCGTAGAAGAAGCTTAGTTTGGTTTGACAGGGGAGGTTGGAGTTCCATACGCTGGCCATGCCGTTTAGGGCCCTCCATGCAAGGGCCTTCCTCACTTTCAGGTCTTGTTCGGTGGAGTTGACCCAGCTAAATAAAAGAGAGTTGGTAACCAAATGGACCCTTATTAGATCTCCAACTCTTGAGAGTGTAACATGTGTTTCATTTTACGCTCTCAATAGTTACATTATTGTTAAACATCTGCAATACTTAATTTACAAGAAGTCTACAAAATTAGAGAATGTATAGATGAATTGTTAATTGTTATTGTTCCAGGCCAAGGCTTCATCCATTAGAAATGTATTATAATCGCATCTTTGATGTAAAATCATGCTTCTTCCAGCTCAGAAGCATTTCTAAAATCAAGTTCTTCATTTTGTCATCATTTGCGGACGTAGAAAAAAAGTAATTTAGGCTTTCATTTGATTGTATCTCATACATAATACTACACTGTTGTCTTGTCACAACGCTGAGGAAGGCCAACGAGGCCGAAACGAGTATGTTGTGCACTCTCGTCAGAGGTAAAATGCATGTGACATAATGAGTGCTGGCATTTTCTTGATTTCATCCTGTATCTTCGAGCCTTGCACCATGAAGGATTTTGTTCTAACCTGGAGTGCTGAGGGTTGTTGACTGCTTCGGCAGTACTTTTTTGCTATGTGAAGAGTGACAAAGTCCTGGGCCGGAAGTTGGCTGAATGCACTGGACTCAGCCCAGGTTTAATAATCTTAAATTCCTTTATTTTAGAACGTTTTTTAGTAATAGTAAAACAGAGACTTTAGTTGTGTCACTGTGTAATACTTTAAAACAGTTGGCATGTTGCACACATGCCTAGAATTGCTGATATTTGCGCCGCCCTCGTTGAAAACAATGTTCAAACTCCAGCTTGTCAAACTCCAGGGCTGCATGACCCCTCAATGGCGCAACTCTCTCAGCTACTGTATAGGCCTACAGTATGGCTCTGGATTAGACAAGTTCAATTGGAAGCGACAGAAATAAATGAGCAGACAAAATTGGAACTTTCAACTGGAACACTATACAAATGAAGCTGATAAATGGGGTACTCAACTCACCAGACTTGTTTTATAGAGCAAGCTTACACCATTTGTTCTTACCAAATAAATTAATTAAAAAAATCACTTAGGCCTACGCTACCTGTATAGCTCACCTGGAAAATCAACTCGCAGTACAAACGTCCAATGTAATCCATTTAGTCTTGAAAGAAAAATAATTTAGCCAGCTACTCTTTCAACTGTCACACACGTGATTCAACTGACCACAGTGACTATACTCTACTTCCATGAGGAGTATAAACGTTGCATTATGCTATAAGTTGTTTATTTCACTCTTTTACAATTGTTTGTAAACGTCATGGAGTTTTGTGAAACACGTCAGCCTAGTCTAGTTTGCAGCCTGTGTGTGGAGAGGGGGCGGGGAAACCGAATGATTTTAAAGGGATAGTTCACCATTTTTGAACTTAAGTTACTAGTATGAAATACTTGCCATTAATATAGTGGTTGCAACTGTATTAATTGATTGCCCGAGTCCCATGGTGGGAGTTCTTCTCTGGTTTTGGTGAATATTAAGTAGTTCCGGTCATTTTGAGGGGGGCACTGGGGCCACGCATTAAAAGTAAATTTATCTTGTATTGTTGACCTATTTCTTAAATATTAGCACAACTAATAAAGTTTGACACCTGACCCCCTCTCACATGGAACTATTTTTTGGGCGTAGTGATATGGACATAAAAAATCACACCTGTGTGAAGTGAGGGGCGCTAATATATTCAAGTCTATCTCATGTTGATCAGGTGATGTAATGGTGATGTAAAACAAACAAACAGTGCAAACACAAACATTAAACGCCATTAACAATAAAGGGACAATATGGCGTAAACGACACGTTATGACGTAAATTTTCCCTTCATTGTCAATGCGAACTAAAGACAAACATTAAACCTGTGTATAGGAGGGGCGGGCGCCCCTCAAAAACATAGTTCTGTGTGATATAGATCAGATAAAAAATGAACGAAGGTTGCACTATATGGTAGAAATAGGGCAACAATACAATACACTAGTTTTGTGAATTTATTTACTTTTAATGCGTGGCCCCGTGTGCCCCCCACAAAATGACCGGAACTACTTATATATTTCACCAAAATCAGAGCAGAACTCCCACCATGGGACTCGGGCAATCAATTAATACAGTTGCAACCACTATAATGGCAAGTATTTCATACAGCTTAAGTTAAAAAAAATCTGAACTATCCCTTTAAATTAAAGGGACTGCTAGGGCGTGTCTACCAATAAGCATTTTTTAGATCAGAAGTTTGTAAACACCGTCAGACAGGATTTTGTTATATTAAAAAGTAAGATGAAAATAAAACAAATGTATAAAGAATTGTATTACTTAGCTTAATTACCGATTGGATTGGATTGGATTGGATTGATCAAAGTCACATTACACTCTCTACAGTATTCAACGCCCCTTCTTGCAATAAGATGGTCTATTTAAGCTGCCAAATGTACTTCATTACAATATGCTTGTGCTGACTCCTGCCACTCCCCCATACAGTACATTCATCACCCCCACATCCACCTGTAAATCTCTAAAGTTACCCTGGAAAATGAGTTCATGTAGATACTGTCGCTCCCTGCTATCTCGTTTGGGCTCATTGAGGTGCATGCTTGCACTTGCAGGGATTGACCAGTTTATAGCCCATAGATGTCAAAACTCAAAATGAATTATGTATCTTTCAATTAAAATAAATCTGTTTCACGCCCGGCCTTCTTGGCGAGAGGGGATCCAACCTTTGTTATGGTACATTCACTCTAGCTTGTAAGTTAGATGGCCTGTTTATTTGGACTAGTGGAGTGCATGTCTCAGGCTCCGGGACCCATCAGTGAATATGCTGTGTTGGGAGTCTGGCATTCTGTTACTTAAGCCAAAATAAGCAACAGCAACTGCCAAGTATTCCAATGCTGGGAAGAGAAGCATGTCTATTGACTGCTCACAGTAGGCTACTCTCAATTAAACAACATGGCAAAGGAAGGAATAGGTTAAGGATTATTTTATTACTTAGCAGTTTGTACAGATTCTACCATGGAAAAATAACATGTAACATAAGACTGTATTTACAATTCCATTTTTACAAAATGTCTTTACAAGATTTTTTGCCAGTTCAAAAAATTCTAGACTAAAACACACAAAACATACACATTCACACACATCCAAATCAAACATTGTAATACACACATAAATAAATATAGACATTCACTGACTGTTCCACGACAAATATTTCTACAGCCAAGAACATATACAATTCATCATTTCCACACGTTATAATTTCATTATTAAACATTACATATTATTCCCCATATAGTTCTTTGTTAATCTGTTAATGAAATATTGGTAAAATAGTCAAAAGAGGTAACACAGACATTATTTCATGCCAACAGAACGCTAACGTTTGTCATGCAAAACCATTACAAGCATTCAATTTGAAGCTAGTAATTCATTTACAGTTCAAAAATCAAATGTACTTCTACATGCAACATACTATGAGAAATATTCTGGGTTAGACTACAATTGTTTTAGTTACATTATTCAGTCAGTACATACTGTATGCCTAAGCGCCTTATTAACAGGTAAATTAAAAATAAATAGATGAATCTACTTAGACATTCCATTTTTGATGAAAAAAAGAAGATTGTTTTACAATTCTATGGCATTTCCCTCCATTTATGTTCAAGTGTCTTCAATCAAGTTGCCAATAAAAACATTTAAAAAAAAATCATGTCCTGGACTGAACTGAAATTGCTAATGTCCTGTTGCCATGTAAACGTTTGATGAATTGGTGAAGTACATACAAAACGAGTCCTACAGTTTGCATTTGACTATTCAAACCAGCAACCAATCTGATGACGTTGGTCAAGAGAAGGGCTAAGAAATAAAAGCATTATGTGCTCTGGAGACTGGAGACGAAGGTTCCATATGAGAGAAGTGGGGGTGGGTGGGGGGTCAGTTCATGGTCTGTTGTGCAGTGTATTCCATTTATTTCCACACTGTATTCCTTCCCTGGTAGACAGGAGAAAGGAGCCATTGGTTGGGCTCCCCGTGGGGTCTGCTCAGTGTCTCTCTACCGATGACTTCTGATGATGAGAGTGGTGCTGTCTGAGTCTAGGTCCTGCATCAAACACAAGATCAAACAACAACCATTGAAACCATGCTAAACTAGACACATCCATCTTATTCAGCCATTTGATTGGTCGGTGGCAATCACATGGTCACAGCTTGTTGTTATAGTTAACTATAGAACTATAGTCATCGGTTTGGCACTGTGAATATGGTTACGTTTAGACATGGGTTAATAACATTAGGTACAGTTAGTATGGTTACATATAGACATGGGTTAATAAGGTTAGATTATCTAACCTTATTAACCCATGTCTAAACGTAACCATATTCACAGTATCTAACTTAGATACTGTTAATATGGTTACGTTTAGGCATGGGTTTGGTTTTGATTGATTGAATTTATTGTTGGATGGGATTCCTTTACCAATTCCGTCCGATGGCAGAATATCAACTAAGAATGAACCCAGTCAAGTGAAATCTATTGAGTACATTCCATGATTCCAAGAGATATGGACCGCGGTAACTGTGACAACAGCAGACAATGGCGGCTTGGTACTTACGATGCTGAAGTACAGGTAGGACGCTAGGAGTCTGGAAGGTCTTAACCGTTGCAGGACCCTCCCCTCCACTTGTTATGACCTGCACCTCCAGTCTATAGTAGGTGGCGGGCCGCAGGTTGGACACCACAAGCAAGTTATGATCCTAGAAGAGAACAGCAGGAAATCAGCAATCGGCGCAACACAATAAGATTCAGAATTTGACTGAATTTGAATGAGCACTGCTACATAAACCTGGGGGAGTATGAACTAAGTTCTCTCTTTGCACAAACCATAGACAAAAACAAAGATGTTTTTTTTGTTTTTTTTTCAATTGTTTTTCTTTTTTGCTGCCAGCCTGATAAAGTGTGCAGTGGGTGGTTTTATTCATAGATGAGCTCGGCAGGCTGGGAGGTGCAGACAGCCGGAACGTGTTGTTGATAGAGCAGATTATGTAGAATAGGGGGTTTATTTTTTATTTTCAGAGAGCTCACTCGGGATGAAAGAGGAAGGAGGGGAGATAGATTAAAAGGTAGAAGGAGGAGAACTTATTTCGGAACACAACGCCCCTCCATCAGATCTATCTATCTGTCTGTCTGTCCGCGCGCCACTGCTTATCACAAGATTCATGCAAAGAGGCTACACCAGTAACACCCTCACAACTGACAGATCCTGCATAATGAAAGGCTTAAGATAGCACCTCTCTTCCTCCAGTACAGGACAGCATTCACCATTCAGTTCAAACGCGGCAGCCTAAGCAATTTCCACTGTACTACGTCCAAAAAGCATACAAGCTGCAACATTCTGATACAGCCAATGCTGCACAGTGATTACAGAAATTGGAATTAAAACTTACTGGGGGCAGGATTTGGGACTGGGAGATTATGCTGTTGGGGAGGCTATTTTGCCGGCTCTCTGTGGTCACCTCAGCCCATGTAACCTGAAAGCCAGTGATTCGCTGGTGGGGAGCCACCCTGGACACACGCCATAGGAAGTTACCAGTGATGTTCCCCTCGCTGATGGAGAATGAAGCAGTCAGATTCTCTGGCTTGGCCAGCACCTTAGGAAGCCCTGAGGAGAAAGAATTAATTCATCATTCAATATATACAGCATGGTGTGTGAAGGCGTGCAAGGTCACACGCAGTGACATTTATTTACCATCCCTATGTGAGCTCAGGCAAGGTCTTCGCTCGGTGGCTACGGTATGGTGACTGAATGCCAACACTCACCTCCCTCCCCTGGGCAGGGGATGTGTTTGTGAGTCTTGCTGCGGATGGTGGCGCAGGACGGCGTGAGGAAGGTGGTGCTCTCGTCCTTGGAGCGTCTCTTGGACTTGAGCATGTGAACGGTGACTTTGTACTTGCAGGAAAACAGCAGGCCGGCGAGGTTGATGTAGTTCTCCTGAGCCAAGAAACACATTATTCAGCCTTGATGACTTTGACATGTCACCCAGGTCAGGTCCCATGGAGCTTCAGAGATAATTAAATACACAGAGAGCCAGGGAGGCTCACATTCCCTCTTATAGGCCTAAGGAACATGCCCCACATTACAGGGCCACTTTGAACACTCACATGGTAGGGGTTAAGCCGCTATTCTTCCATTCAAACTGCAATACAAATGATGATTTCTTTTTTATGGCTTCCAAATGTAGCACAAACACAAGAGGAACTTAATAAAGATGATGGAACCAAAGTGGATTCATGTGTAATCATTTGAAATGAGAATGCCATGGAAATCCATGTTAATGAATTCTGTGCAATTCTAATACTCATTTCAGACTTTAATCATCTATTGATCTAAATAAAAATGCCTTTCTCATCTATTTTCTTGGAAACAAAATAAAATCCTGCTGAGTGGTGGATTTAGATCTTGCATTTGTAATAAAGCGGTTCAACATTAATGGGCCATCCCAAGAGAAGGGGTGTGTGTGTTTGTGTGTGTGTGTGTGTGTGTGTGTGTGTGTGTGTGTGTGTATTCTCTGATATGAAACAGCTCTGATTAAAAGTGAATGAGGCGCCATGCTCTCACACAGGGGTCTATAAGCAAAGGGCTGGAATGCTTCCCAGTGATCTATAGAAAAAGGATGTATATTTCCTAGCAACCGGGGAGCTGGTTCCTTAAGAATGCATTGATTGCCAGGCCTCTGCCATCCTGTATCAGACTGAGCCCAACCAGCCAACCCTCCCCAACCCCCTGAACCTCTCCCAACCCCCAAACGTAAAAAAGAAAGCCCCCCATGCAACAAGCAGCATGGCCGGGGCCGTTGGAGGTGAATGGTCACCCATTCCCGGAAACATTGTTTAAGTAAATGCGTTTTATTGGCCAACACACCACATGTCTGACCACACGACTGAGTCATAACATCCAAAATAACAGCCAGCGATTTGCGCTGTGCAAAACCAACACGACAGGGATTCAGACTCCCAACTGGACATGTTTTCTTTAGAGGAGCTGCTCTCGAAGCATTAGACAAAAGGTTATAGGCACGTGCTTTGCATAGCACTATAAGCTTGCACGCGGAGCTGTGGGTTTCAGCACTGTGCTCTGCGAGGTGTCTCTCAACCAGACAGTCTGAAGCAGTGAATTAGGGACTAACCTGTGTGACAGACTTCTCAGGTCCCCGCGTCTCATTGTGGCTGCAGTACTCTGGCATCCATTGGACATGGTAGCGACTCACCAGGGGATCTGAGGCAATGGGGGGAGGAAGAGACAAACGAGAATATCATTCAAAAGGAACCGCATGGCAGAAACATACTACAAAGCGCCCATTGAACATAAATCAGATATGATATAAAACTCGGCCTAGATGAAAAATGCATGATGGTATCTCACAAATCACAACACCACTCTGCGTGAGATCTGTTCATTTCATCGCTTTCATCGCAGATGATCCGGATAACTTATCTGCCTCCAAAAACATGACTGCATTTCCGTCTCGCAGTGGTTCTTCTTAATCCAAGCATTAGACTATCAGCTGCAGCATGACTTTCCTTTTCCCCAACGTTTTCTGCCTTTTATCAACCGAGAGGCCATTACACAGCCAAAAAAACATTCCTCGCCACAACTGCTTAGGGCTTTCGCAACCTCATCAGCGGAGCGCCCATGATGCTTGCTGGGATGCCAGGTTCGATCCCCGGTTTGCAGCTGCAGCTTTCATTTCATTAGCGTACAGTAGCGCCTCATTGGCTAATCAGCTGTGTGTTTATCCTCCCCTCACCCACATCTCATTCTACTGGATTTATTATTCATTCTCCTGTGTCACATGGATGTGCAACGCCTCTCCGATTAATAATTGAGTTCTGCTGCGTTAGCCCCTTGGCGTGGGCCCGTTTGCGGTAGGGAGATAAAAGAGGTCCTTTGAAGGCTTAGACACAGATCTGGCACTCAGAGCCCCTGAGCTTTTTGGAAGCAGAAGAGAGGAATTACAGGGAAGCGGGAAATTGGAGAAAAATAAACAAGATATGCGTGGCTGGGTCTGACAGGGGTGTGTAGGGGAGGGGGGGTGCTATGTAAAACAAGAATCGGTACATGGAAATCAGGTAGAGAACAGAGTCCCGGCAATGGTCGATAAATCATGCCTGGGAGCTGGCTTTAGAAGTGCCGCCACTGCCGGACTGCTGTCTATTGTCTTGCGTGCAAGATAGACAGTGATATATCATCTATGTCAGTGTACAGTAAAGCTCTCCTACATCTGGCGGAGGCACTCAGACAAACCAGGTCCTGGTCCAGATCTGCTTGAAGCCACGTTGTTCTGATCAGTACCAAATAAGACAATGAGTAAAGGAATTTAAATGTGGCTTGGTTAAACGGTTGCTTTTCTGCAGGGATTTCTGTATTCTAAGCCATCTGTGTGTGTGTGTGTGTGTGTGTGTGTGTGTGTGTGTGTGTGTGTGTGTGTGGGGGGGGGGGGGGGTCTTCCATTAGCCCAGCGATAAGCATTTATACCGCCTGTTGGGGGTCTAGAAACAAGCCACAGCAAAAGGAGCTGGACCAGGATTAACTCCTCTCTACAACTCTGTGGTTCTGCTTGACCCAGTCACCATCACTCAGCTCTCTGAGTCCTGGCCAGGTCTGCTCACTGTTCTCGGCCAACATACCGTAGTCTCACTCAAACTCTTTCTCATTCACCTCCTTCCACTTCTCACTCCTCTCTGTCTCTCTGTCTCTCTATCTCTCTCTCCTCCGGTGTGATTCAGCAGTGGGTCTCTGCAGCTCCAGCACCAGGCCTCTCTCCTTTAGCCAGCCCGCTGCATTCTTGACTCTGGGATGTGGAGCTTGGCTTGGGCGATGACATATATTAGTAACATAACATAGACCAGTGAATGGAACTTGACAGGTTACCCTTGGAGCGCGCCTTTCAAGGTTTCCATATTTCCACTCTGGTATTAACGGAGAGAGGCTGGGGAATGGATGCTGCTGGGACAGACATTCCTATAGGCTTTAACCCCTCTTGGGCGCTACCCGTGACTGTTTCTGGGAGCTGGTGACGTCAGGTCTTGTAAAACAAAGTGGACTGTTTCAAACAGCAATGTGAGGGTGAGGATCTATTAAATACAGCTGTCAATAAATCCCATCACACGGCTGCTGGCTCCCTGTGTTTATTGTTCTTTACTAAACAAGAGGCTCGGCTCTAACAGCCCATGTGCAGGTTTACGCTCACTTGCCCAGCACTCACATTACCCAGACACACTGTTTCATTTAGTTCTTCTATGCCATCCAGTACCAGCTTCACAAAATCAACCTTGAGAGTCCCACCTATCACAGAATTGATTAGGGCATAGAAGAGTCAACGTGATTAATGAGCATAATTAGTTACTAATTGCAGTCTAAGTAAACCCATGCAGTACATGCATACCTCCGCGGTTCTTCCAGTAGACGCGGACCTGCAGTTGGCCATCCTGGTAGAAGGGTGTGCCCACCTCAAGCGGTCCAGAGGGGCGTTTAGCCAAGGTGGAACTAATGGGATTAATCTCCTCTTTCTTCAACTTGCTCAGTGATTTGACTGGAAAAGAGAAGAGGGATATGTTTACCGTTGTAGCTAGCATGTTAACAGAAGCACAGTAATTTCTTTCTGTAAATCCATGTTAGAACTCATTCTCATTTCAGAAATGTATGTGAATATTATAATATTGCAAAGTCAGAGACTGATGGACCAAACATTAACCATCTGTAGTCTTCACCTGAATCGTCATTTTGAGCCGTACTGAATTGGAGAGAAGCCTTGGAACTCTTCAGGCGCACCTGTCCCCAGTAGGCCACTGCCTGCAGCTCCACGGTGTACGTGCTGTTTGCCTGCAGCCCCTCCAGATCCACCCAGCTCTGAGCCTGCAACAACAGAAAACAGACGTGTCTCACTCGGTGACAACGGGGAACGGCGCACTGTCGCGACCATCGTTTAGAGCCCAGTCGCTGTCCCGTCAGTAAGCCTAGTTCAACCCAAGCCTGGCCCACGACGGGTCCCGGCCGGGCCTGTGGGAAAGCCTGGTTTATTGGAAACACATGTGGAGCTGAGGAAAGCATCATGGTGAGGAGATAGCCTTCAGGGCCTCCTCGCTGTGTGTTTGACTTCTAGCATTCCTCCATCAGCATGAGCTTGATGAGTCCTACTTATTGACTATGGTTGTTTTGACATTCCGCTGCCAGCGGGCCGCTTTCAAAGCCCCGAGGTGCCAAAGTGGAAACCAGTAGTACATGTGTCAATAGGTGTTTGGTGTCTCCCACCTCTATGTCCACCGTGCCACATCTGCTACGGATTTCAATAAGCTAATTCAGAGAAGACTCTGTAGACTTTACCGTCTAGACAATAGACCTTTCTGCTCAGGTTTGATGACATGCTCTTCACAGAGATACACAGAGGAGTCTGCTATCAGTTAGCACCTCTCTGCATATATAATCAGTCAGTATTTTCTCAAATTGAGGTCTTTTGACATGTGCACTACTTTCATCAGCACTACTAGTATATGTTCCCAGTAATAGCCGGAAGACAGAATGTGTTTCATAGGATACAAAGATTTTTGTTACTGTAGGTGTGTGGGTCAATTTAATTTAAAGGTGAATCAATTTGACCAATTTAAGCACATCTATTGTGGGACAATCCAATCAATATGCATCAGAGTAGGACTTTTGTTGAAAGTCATCAGTCAGACAACTGAGACTTTAATTTATGGTACCATCAAAATGCAAATGTCAAGCATTGCTACAGTGTAAATCAAACAGAAATGAAAATACTACTAATATTTTGTATTATGTGCTCTCTAAGTGCCATCCCAGATACTGCAATACCTTGCAAAATAATCTCTAGGAAGGATTATGAAAGTCTCTACTATCTCAATATGAGCATCAATATTAGCATCATTCATGATGGAAATGTATGCTTGTTACAAACAATTTACAATTTAGGCATTTAGCAGACGCTCTTAATCCAGAGCGATTTACATTAAGCAAGAACAAAAATAAAGCATGACATACATAACAAGTAGTTATCATGAAACATGCGTAAGCTAAGAACGTAACAGTGGAATATCTATATAATGAAACTGTACATAAGTGAAGTGCTATGTCTACATAAAATGCTATTCTAGTGCTGTCTACATAAAATGCTATAAGTCTGTATAAAATGCTATCTAAGTCTACATGAAGTGCTATCTAAGAAATGAGAACAGAATAACGTGGACGCTATAACTATGCCCAGCTTTTCGGGTTTGTCTAAACACAAACATTGAAGACAAAAGTGAGGACGCAAATTGTGATTGGCCGGAATGAGATGATGCACAGTATGATGATAAGAGTGCCCCTCAATTCACACGGGTGTGATTTTTAGTTACTGAACACTGATCACTTCACGCACTCATGATAGAGCCATATCTGTCCATCTATGGGAACACAATTTACAAACAGAATGTTCATGTCTGCTGGGGACTAGATTATATTTATGCATGAAGATATTCATGTTTCATGGGCATGAATAACCAGTACACTTTGAAGCTATTCAGATCTGTCTAATATGCTTATGCCTTAATTAGAATCTTCCAGGCTGGTCCCAGGAGACGTGTAGCCCAGTTTGGGAATAGCCATATTACACAAGCAGAAACAGTGAGAAAGTCTCTGGAATACTTCCCAACTGTTTGGCTAACACATATCTAAATAATAGAAATTCTGACAATAAACCCTTAGATATCCAAACAACACAGGGCTACAATTAGATTTATATCACTGTAACTGAGCCTCAAATTATGTTGTGTTTTCTTTGAAAGTTAACCACACGCTATACTGGGATTGTAATCAGTTGTTTGAGGAAATGCAGCAATGACTAGGGTACTGTGTGGACCCTTGAAAGAGTGATAGCCCTATGCGTTTATGTAATAAAATGCAACTGCGTTTCCATGTTTATGGTTTTCTCATCGCGAGCCTGTGGTACATATTTACTGTGATGTGTTGAAGCTGTGTGTAAGGGGGCGGGGTGGTTGATGAGATGGGCTTGGACACGTCCCAGTGTTCCTAGAGAGAGAGAGACAGAGAGAGAGAGACGGAGAGAGACAGAGAGGGAGAGAGGGGGAGAGAGAGAGAGAGACAGACAGAGAGAGAAGCACAGGGCTAAGGGCCACGGGGGGGAGGATCACCTCGTTGGTGGTCTTCCTCCTCTTCTTCTTGGACGGCACCATAGACTTGCCAGGCACTGTCCAGCTCCAGAACACTTTGTAGTGATGAATGGGGATGTCGGGCTCGCCCGGCAGGGTCCAGTTGAGCCGTACCGTCACCAGACCTTCGTCGCCCAGCGTCATGTTGGTGACACGCAGGCTGACAGGACTGGGCGGGGCCGACGGGTCTGAGGACATAGCAACATGCAACAACAATCAACACACAACACACACTCGGTCATCATCGCAGAAACAGCTGTGGCCCCTTTTGTAAGCCGAACTGAAGACATGGAGACAGGCTGTCTCTTGTGGCATGACAAATACTATTAGGACCCTGGCTGGATTTGCAAGTCAAATGCATCAGAGGCCTGTGTGTGCACCTTTCATTGCTTTGCACTGCAGCTGTGTGTGTGTGTGTGTGTGTGTGTGTGTGTGTGTGTGTGTGTGTGTGTGTGTGCGAGTTGGGAGGGGGCTTATGATGATGGTGTGCAAAGTAATTAGTCCTCCATTGACAATGTGTCATGAGGTGTTATGACAGGTGTCATGTCACGTCCATGACAGCGTTTGGCAGCGCAGAGAGCACAGGTCAGAGGTTAACAAACACATGCTGCTCACTTCAGCTCCACATTCACATTCCATTACTCTCTAGTAGTCATACTACTAACTTATACAATGAGTGTGTGTGACGTGCGTATGTACTGTGTGTGTGTGTGTGTGTGTGTGTGTGTGTGTGTGTGTGTGTGTGTGTGTGTGCGTGTGTATAAAGTAGGTTGTGAACCCCTCCAGATGGACATGTTACCCAGCCTGCAGAGGGCTGCCAGGTACAGTGCTGATGTCAGCCTGGCGTGTGAAGAGAGGCAGAGCCACATGCCAGACTCCGGGGAATAGACCCCCTAATGACAAAATTGCCTGATTTATACTCCTTCATATGACGGTGCCCTATGAAAGAAAAATGGCAGATCTACAAACTCAGAACATGTCACGATGCAACGTGTCGTAAGCTTGCCTGTCTTCTATAAATCAGGCCAAAGCCATTGAAGCCACATAGTTAGCTGCTCTGTCTCCCGTGCCTTCTCCCACCTGTAACACATTTAAAACACAATTGGACGCGGTGGTTTCACCGTCCCAGCTGATGCTGGCAGCGCAAGATAAATAAGCGGACAGGTTTTTTTGCAAATTGCCCTAACAAAGTTTGGTGCTGGCGCAAAATTGCTATCAGATGATATGTCTGTGCTATGTAAATAACGATGGCATGGTTGACTGGTGACGAGCTCATCAAACCCATGACAGCTCCCATCAATCTATCAACGTTGTGCCACTGATTGGACTGATTGGGGGATCGGTTTCCCTCCTTTTCCACCTGGTGTCTGGCGATGTCAGACAGCCCTCCAGAACACTCAGGGGAACACATTTATGACTTCAGATTGACAGAGTAGGTCGCCGACGTGCACACCAAATGCGCGGATGCTTTTTTAGACCACACAATTGGTACGTACTGGCATGTGCTAGTTTAGTTGAATCTGGCATTCTTCTACAACCCTGAGTGTTGATTTAATAACCTTAGAAATGGGTCCAGAAGAGGCTGAATTAACACCCAGCTGTATTCTTGCAATTTGCCTTCTGATGTGCCCATGTGTGTTGTGTATGTATGTATGTATGTATATGAGTATATATATATTTGTATATATTATTATTTTTCCCTAATGAATAACTGACTGTATTGTGTATGTGCTGCTCGCCCTTTCCTTTCCTTTTTTTTCATTGTTGTGTTTTTCATATTTCTTGTCCATTTTATTGTATTGTGCTTTTAATTTATACCTTTCTATTTTGTCTCACTTTATCTGTATACATTTACGATTCATCTTTATGTAAAAATTCACTAAAGAATGTTACTTCAGGATTCTGCAGTGTGAATGTGCATTAAATATCACAATTCAAAGAAAACACACTGTTTGATGTGTTGAGTGTTGATACCAGAATAGCAACAATAACAACTGTTTACTCCTTTCTTATTATTTTTTACTCTTGAAACTTTAGATGTATCTCTATAGAGCGTCGCAGTCCCGCCCCCTACCAGGGCCCAGGAAATTATTCCCCGTTCATTTTCCTCAGACATTTCAAAAAGTATTTATTTAAAGACCTTTTAAGCCTCGTACAAAAGCCAACTGGAGTTGTGACAAATCATGACAACAAACACAATTTTTCGGGCCGAACAAATAATTTGAAAGAAGAAGAAAACGGCAGGTTACACTTTTTTGTTGTTGTTTTTCTTCTTTGTAATTATTTGTTTGGTCCAAAATATGTATTGTTGTCATGATTTGTCACAACTCGAGTTGGCTTTGTACGACGCTTAAAATAAATTAAATAAATTAAGACGCTTTGAATAAATACCGTTTGAAATGTCTATGGGAAAAATGCATTGGGAATTATTTCCTGGGCCTGGCGTCGTCATGAAAGGGGGTGGGACTGTGACGCTCTATACTCCAATGTGGAATTGACCTGTTTCTTATTGCAGAACTTCTGTGACAACTGAATTTTCCTCATGGGATCAATAAAGGTATGTCTGTCTATCTATGTTTCTATCTATAAATGCATTGTATCTCTCGAACCGACCAACTCATTTACTCAAAACCTGGTGTGTGTATCGCCCAGGATGGCATGATCCATTTAAGTGACGTGCCGAGTGGGAAGTTGGTCAGATCATCAGTTGTCCAAAATATATACAGTATACATCCATAAACTCTGCGTCTGCCTTTTATGCCCATATATGGAGATCCCTGATATCATCAATATGGCATCCTAGTACTGATGTAGACTGTGATAATGGATAATGGAGGGACATACTTGGACACAATGGGCATCTCCTTAGACTAAAGCTTGTTTATTTAATCAGACAAACACCAAAAGCCTGATTCGTGTAATCTTGTAATAACTAAACTACAATCTCAAAGCGTTTCGACGGTATGAGCGCGTCTCACCGCTGTACGACGAAGTATATAAATTAAGCATGAATTTAGAGAGGCATTGATGGCTCATTTATATTTAGTTGCGCAAGCTCACAATGTGTCGCACTGCGATGCGTTGTGAGCTTGTAGATCGGCTATTTTTTGTGCAAGACACAATGTGCAACCAAGTATGAATCCGGCTTGAGCCATTTCATCTCAATGCAACTGAACCGGTAGGCACACGGCTCTGCCTCTACTTGTCAAACAAACACACATCTGATGTGGATTGGTCGGAAAACCCAGACGCAATATTACATTCATAAACCTGTAATCCCTGGGAACCACACTACAATCAGCCAGAGCTTTAACGAATGCCATCTGCAGCTAGCTCTTTAGTGTCATTCAACGTGGAACATGGAGGGCAGTCGAGGAGTTCTAGTAGCGCCGTTGCACTGCCACCAGAGCTCGGTACCGCTAATCTGCAGCAAAGATCTCAAATAGGCTACGTTACCTCATTTCTGCTGGAAGCCATACAAAACGTGCATTCATTTGAAACCTGCAATATCCTGACTAATTCAGACATATTACAGTTTATGTGACCATAAAGAGGGGGGAACCCCCTCCTTTGATCTGGTTGCAAACACAGGAAAGCAATGTTCTGAATCTGCGCACCGGGCTCTTTCTCCTGATGTTCAATGATGTTCAACTTGGCGACGGCGTGAATTATAATTTCATTTTGACCATTTTTGGGCAACTTTGTAGAAACTGCTGGTGGTGGAGAAGTGCTTTAGATATGATGCACTGTCAAATCCAGAGATGTTAAACCTCTTAAGACCTATTAAACCGGGCTCATAGTCATCTATCAAGGGGTTTCTGAACAGCTCCCACCTGGATCAGACTGTTGAACAAGGACTGACCACCGCCTGGCATCAGATTGGCCATGAACTTTAAGTTTGTCCTTGTGTTACTGGTCCATACCCGTTAGGGGTTCAAAACAGCCAAAGTAACACACACGCACCAACACGCTGTGCAGTGAGTAAAACAGTGGCTATGTATTGAAATTACCTTAAATACTCTGGTATTAGCAACGTTTTGCTATCACCTGGTGGATTGGGACATATAGCGATTTCACTTACACATTAATGCATTTATGTCATGTTTACATATGCCATACATTTAAGTGAAATATAGCCT